>NC_079205.1:32722449-32802449 GCF_026745355.1 Beta vulgaris subsp. vulgaris | reverse complement strand
TGAATGGTGAGTATATAGTAACATTCTCTAGACTAATCCTCACCCTTCATTTTCCTCACTCATTCATTTCCACTTTCTCTAATATCAACGAGCCAGTGAACCACCAAGTCTCTATCAACCAAAACACTCATTGCATTGCCTAATAAAAGTTGATGAAGATGAACATTCATCTTCAACCTCTTGCCTACCCATAAAAAAAAAAAAACAAAAACACCTCAAGGCGCCCACAACCACCGCAGCCACCAGATGAGGAGAAGACAACCGGAGAAGACAACCGAAGGAGAATAGGTAACCCTAAACACTTCAATCAACTCGATTTTAAATTCCTATCAAAAGCCCCATAATTAAAGCACAAATTTTGTTATGTTTCTCCTTCAATTAACAAAATTAGGGTTTATTTCAAACCCTAAATCTCGAAATCTTTACCCACCATTTGGAACGCCAATTTTAACGATCTAAGTCGCGTTCCCTACCGATTTGGTGCGCGAACGAATTGCGTTTCGGAACGGACGAATCGAAACATGATTCGTGGGGGGTAGGGGCGAATTAGGTAACCCTGGTCCAACAAATAGTTATTCCATTACAAAATATCATGTACACCTTCACAACTAAATATATATGATATAACATTATATAAATGAATAGATAGAACCAGTACAGGTAAAATTAAGGCCAAGGAACCAAAAAACAATCATTAACAAAGTGGGCAAACAACCAAACCATTCTCATTACATTTCAAGCATTTAATCCATAATCCACCTTCTTGATCATCATGCTCAAACACCTTCCTACTCCCATTGCAATTGTAACACAACATAAATCTCAATCCACTACACACATTACAAGGCCCTTCACTAAAATTAATTGGTATGTCCCTAAACAAAGGCCTCAACCTTCCCTGTTCATTCAATGTTAACACTTGTTCTGCTCCTCCGATATACCGCCCCCTAATAAACAACCTCGGAGGTAAACATCTCTCACCCATTATCCTCCATAATTCATCTCGAAATTCTGAATGAACCGAGACATCTCTCTCGAAATAGATCAATCCGAAGCTCTCTAGGAGAAATCGGATATTTTGACAATCCTCAAATGTCTTTCTGATTCCCCTTAAGCTAGTGGTATAGAATATCACTGCATCACTACCACCCGGTGGACATTTGTCCTCGAATTCCTCCAACGGGTTGATTTGATCTTCAAATTCCAGTAATGGGTCGGTTTGATCTTCAGGTTGGAAAAATGGGTATTTGTGATTCTTGCTAGCTGTCTCCAATTGAGCTGTTTCCCTACATCTTATGTACTCTTTTACGGCTTCTTCGAATGCAGCAAGAAGCTTAGGATCAAATAAGCTGCCTGAATTCAGATCAGGCCCCCTAAACGATGAAACTTCGAATTCAGAATTACTCACTTTCTTCAATTCTTCAGAACAAGAACTTAATCTCTTCTTTTCACATTCTGGGTCTTTCGACATTGAAGGACAAATATTTTCTTTCGCATCAAATTCATTATAGTTGCTAATTTCTTCATCTTCGTCAATTTCTCCATGGTCTTTCTTCACCTCTTCCACATTAATAATCTCAGGTTTTTCAAATTCAGGCTGTGGTTTCGTATTTCGTTGTATTTTGATACGAGATTTAAAAGCAAATATGTCTACGATAGTAGATTTTGAAGGAAAATTGTCAACAAACCCATCTAAAGCACTAACCTGGAGTATTCGATCCGGGTTCAAATACCCAATTTGCTTGGCTGATTTGAGCTTCTTCATTAACTTTCCTTTCATTGTCTTCATCTTTCCTGCCTTGAGAGATTTTTTCTGTTAAAATTAAGAAAATAATAGTTATTTTTTTCTATAAACGTGTGTATTTGCAACGCAGTGAAGCTGTAGGATGGATAGAGAGAAAAGGTGACCGTTAGAAAAGACTGAGTGAAGTATTTTAAAAAAAAATGTTTTGAAATGAGAGGGAAGAGTTTCGTTTGTTTTGTCGTTGAGGTTCGTGAATCGTGATTGTGTTATTGTGGACGTGAGTGACTGCTTTTTTGTTTTCTTTTTACCCTACGCTTGGTGTTGAGCAATTTTTTTACGCCAATTATTGCATAACTTTTTTATTTTTTTCTTATCATCCTTGTAACGGTCATATACATTTTCGCGAGATATATATAAATTGATAAACACACCAAAAAAACCTTATATCAACCTTAAATCATGTTGATGCTAGCACATTATGCTAAAATGCGTAACTATGTCATAAGAGATAACTTTTATTCTAATAAAAATAATGTAAGAAACAATAATTGTACGAAAATAAAGTGTCCCTAATTACCAAAAAAACGTTATTTTTCTTTCGTTCTAAAATAAGTGAAACACTTTTCATTTTACTATATGTTGAATTGTTTCAAAATTAAATATAATAGTGTCATGGATATATTGCTGGAGATCTAGAGTATAAATATAAGGTTTAATTCATGATATGTTGTCTGTGTCTCTTTGTTGGAGATGGTTATGTTGTCACGCCATTGATGCTTCCTATGGATACTAAGATCATTAACATGGTTGGTGATCGTATCTTTCTCATTAAACTTAATGAGTTAAATGCTTCTTTCATGGAAGTCTTTAATTTGATTCATTAAGTTATATCTGTTCCGGTATGGGACAAGTTTTAGGGTACGAACCGGTATGTCTTCAGTCAATTAAGCCGGTTCTAGTTCCAGTTGTAAACTAGCCTCAGGGGGTTGATCCGAGGAACGCCCCTCCGATGCCTAAGTCAATAATTGGTAAAATCGGTAGCTTTCAAGTGGAGTATGATGGTGTAAGTCAACGTATCTCATGACTCAGATCAGGGGAGTATTTATAAGGAGCCCGTAGAGGCCCGTATCCAAGTAGGATTATGTTGTTATTGGAATATTCCTCAGGATATCCCTTTGGGATACCCTCTTATCTTATGTTAAACTTCTATCTTTTAGGCCCGTAGGCAATGGTAGATGGAAGATAGATCAGGCCCAGGCCTTTGATAATAGGCCCGGAGTAGGATGCCGGCTAGGCATATTAGTGGAACCAGTATGACAAAGTCAACAGTTTTGTAGTAAGCGTGTGTGACCATAGCAATACGTATTCGTCTAGTTAGATCGGTATGGAACTTAGTCAGCTCCCATACAACTAGCCCCCAAGCCGGTATGTCTAGCACAGACATGTCCTACTTAGTAGGTTTCAGACTGACATGGGTAAAGCTGACTTGAACAGGAGTGGGAAGACGAAGCGTTGCCAGGGAATTTCAATCGTCGCCTCGATATCCGCGCCTAGTGTCAGAGCTCATTAAGAGGACTTGCTTCACAGCTGGGTTCCATTCAATAACACGTGGTGTGATCAGGACGGGAATATGAAGAGTCGCCTAATCCCAACCGTGATTTTTTCTATAAATACGCCTTGAGTGACCTGCACTTCACTTCTCATAATCTTTCCCTTGCTCTGGCATTCGTAACGGACTTTCTCTCTCTAAGCTGCTCTTCTGCATTCTTGACGGTTGTGATCGAATTCTTTTTCCGACTTTACCGAACTCGCAGATACCGGTCCATTCGTTCTTCACATTCCTGCTTCCAGGTATTTCTGCGAAATCCTTCCGCATCTTTCATACCGTCTTATTCATAATGTCTTCCAATTCAGATTCACAAAATATTTCTAGAAGTCCTTCCATCATGACTGAAAGTGACATAGATTCTGATAGCACTTCTTCTAGTTCCGTAGAACTTAATAACTCATCGGTAATAGACTCTGCCAAGGAACTTAGGACCAAAAGACAGCATGACTGTGGTACCTCTGGTAGGACTAATGACGAAACGGTATTACGAGCCTCTCCCTTAGGAGCAGTAGTTGGACTTGGACAGGCCTTAGGGGTGCCGGTCTACGGACAATGTGGAACCATGCTAGGCCTAGTGGAACGCTCTCCCGAGCTATTCCCCCTAGCCAACCTTCTACCTCTAAGCCGGTAAACCCGATAGAACAAGGTGAAGCTTCGACTAGGCAAGGACCTATAGAGGAGGTCGTGTCGTTTGTAGATTCAAAGGATGTCGAGAGCGTCTGCCGGTCTTTGGAATCGGCCGAGGAATCCGTTACTTTGGAGGCCGATGATGAAGAGATACCTACCGATTTTGATGAAAAGGCCCTGGCGAAATGGTATATGCCTCCAAATGAAGCCGACAGTGCTGCTGCTGTATCTATGGATGCTGGCTGGGAGAAGATACGCTTGGAAAACAACTTTCTTGTGAAGGGGCCCGAGTACTTTGCCTTCCCCGAAGATTACTGGCTAGCACTGCCAGCTGAGGGGGATAAAATCACGGATTGCCCTCCCGGGCATGTAGCAATTTACGCCCATATGCTGGATTTCGGCCTATGCTTTCCCCTTGATCCCTTTATTGTCAAGATATTTAAGGCCTGGAACATCTGCATGGCCCAGTTGACGCCGTTAGGATGACGGAATTTAATAGCTTATGCTTGGGTTGTCCGCTATAAAGGGTTCCCAGAGACCCTCAAGCTGTTGATCAGGAAGTCCAGAAGCTGTTAAAATCAAAAATCATCCGGGAGACTTATTATCCGGATTGGATTGCCAACGTGGTCATGGTCCCCAAGCCAAACGGAACTTGGAGGATGTGTGTGGATTACACTGATCTAAACAAGGCTTGTCTAAAGGACAGTTTCCCTCTGCCTAAAATAGATCGGCTAGGTGATTCCACGGCGGGGCATGCGCTACTTAGCTTTATGGATGCTTATTCAGGTTTTCACCAGATCCCTATGTGGCGGAGGACCAAGACAATACCTCATTTATCACTAAAAAAGGTCTCTATGGCTGGGTGAGGATGCCTTTCGGCCTCCGAAATGCGACAGCTACCTTTCAGAGGCTTATAAACACAGTCTTCCAACCACGGTTGGGAAGGAATATGGAGGCTTACATTGACGACATGATCGTCAAAAGCCGCAAAGAGATGGATCATATGGAGGATCTACGAGAAACATTCTTAACTCTCAAGAAATACAAGTTAAAACTCAACCCACATAAGTGTGTATTTGGAGTGGTGGCTGGGAAGTTTTTGGGGTTCTTGGTTGACCAGCGAGGAATTGAGGCGAATCCTGACAAGATTCAGGCGATCTTGGACATAACTTCCCCGTCCAAGATTAAGGAAGTTCAACGTTTGACAGGGTGTTTGGCTGCCCTTGGACGTTTTCTTTCTAAATCAGGAGACAAGTGTCATCATTTCTTGGCAACTATAAAAAAAGAATGTGAAATTTGAGTGGACGGAGGAGGCTAGAGAAGGCTCTTCAGCAGGTAAAGGAGCAACTCCGGCAGTTGCCTTGATTAATTAGTCCGGCCGAATGAGAAAAACTATTTGTATACCTGGCCGTATCGCCGCATGCGATTAGCGCTGTTCTCCTAGCTGAAAGGGATTCAGTGCAATACCGGTCCACTTTGTTAGCCATGTTCTAAAAGATGCTGAGGGCAGGTATTCAATGGTAGAGAATTTCGGCCTGGCACTGCTTATGGTCAGCCGAAAGCTGAGACCATATTTTCTTGCCCATAGTATCTTTGTCTATACTGACAAGCCTCTAAGGCAAGTCCTGCATAAGATGGATGCCTCTGGACGAATGCTAAAGTGCGTTGTAGAGCTCAACATGTTTGACTTAGCATTTGAGCCAAGAAAGGCGATCAAGGGGCAGGCCCTAGCTGATTTCATTGTGGAGCTTACTCGGCTTATAGTAGAATTCGTCCAAGATCCAGTAGAGGGTAAGCGGCATTGGACCCTTATGGTGGATGGATCGTCCACTGCTAATGGTTGTGGAGCTGAGATTATCTTTCAATCACCAGAGGGGAACAAATTTGAATATGCAATCAGATTTCAGTTCCAGGCTTCAAACAATGAAGCAGAATATGAGGCCCTTCTAGCCAACATCAAAATGTGCAAAGCGGTTGGAGCCCTAGAAATTGAAGCAAAGACGAACTCTCTGCTGGTGGTTAGTCAAGTCAATGGGGACTTTGAATGCAAGGAGGCATCTATGAGTAAGTAAAAGTTGATTCTGGAAGAAATAAAAACATTGAAATGATTTGTGCTCGACCAAGTTCCAAGGTCGAAGAATCCTCAAGCCGATGCTCTCTCAAAATTAGCAAGTTCGGCCGAAGGGGATATGCCGAGAACTCTGTTTTGGGAGGTACAGCCGGCAAAGAGTATTGATCAAAAGGAAGTTATGTTTCTCAGCCGAGGAAACGTTTAGATGAGCCCCATCATGGAATACAAGAAAACAGGACGCCTGCCCACTGATCCCTTGGAAGCAAAGTATGTAAAGGCAAGGGACAAATGGTTTGAGCTCTAGAATGGGACTCTTTACAAAAAGGCATTTAATCGGCCACTCCTCAAATGCATTTCTAGAGAAGATGACCTAGATGTCCTGAAAGAGCTACATGAAGGGGCTTGTGCTTCTCACATTGGGGGAAGAGCATTAGGAGAAAAGGCTTTAAGGATAGGGTATTACTGGCCCACCTTAAAGGAGGACGCTCTGCTCTATGCAAAGAAATGTGATAGTTGTCAAAAGCATGGCAACATATATCAAAAGCCGTCCAACTATTTGACTCCAGTTCTTTTCCCCCTTCCCTTCGCCAAATGGGGAATGGATATCCTTGGGCCATTTTCTGTAGCGGTCAGCCAGAAAAAATTTGTGATAGTAGCAGTAGACTACTTCCCAAAATGGGTGGAGGTTGAAGCAATGAGAGGAATCACCACCAATGATGTGAAGGGGTTCGTCTGGAAGAACCTCATTAAAAGGTTTGGGATGCCTCAGTCTATTGTTTTTTACAATGGACCGCAGTTTGAAACGTCCAAGCTTCGAGAATGGTTGGCCGATCAGGGCATTAAAGCCCACTTTGCTGGTGTTGCCCATCCCCAGGCAAATGGACAAGTTAAAGCCTTCAAAAAAATTTTATCAGCTGGAATAAAAAAGAAGTTAGACAATGCTAAGGGGTTGTGGGTAGAAGAGTTACAGTTGGTTCTTTGGTCAATCAAAACAACAGCTAAGAACTCAATTGGAGATACTCCATTTATGCTCGTCTATGGCTCAGAAGCCGTCCTCCCCATTGAAATTGAAGAACCAACTCTGCGAGTCATGCTTTATTCAGAAGATGCCAATTGGGCTGCTCTCCGGACAGCCTTGGATCAGATTCCTGAAGTGAGGGGCAATGCTCTGTTAAGAATGCAACTATATAAATTAAGAATGGCTCAAGAATTTAACAAGCGGGTGGTTAGGCGGCCACTGAAGAAGGGAGACCTCGTCCTGAGGAAAATGAAAGCAGTCGGTCGGGCCAAAGAAATGGGTAAGCTCACACCAAACTGGGAAGGACCTTATAAGATAGTCCACGAAGTTCAGGGTGGCACTTTTCGTCTAGAAGACATGGACGGTCGCTCTATCCCCAGGACGTGGGACTCAGATACTTTGAAAAGATATTACATTTGATGTAACTGGAGAAGTGTAATCTCTTGCTAACTAAGTGCCCTAGGCACATTAATGAAAAATTAGAAATGTATACATGTATCTTGGCTCCCGGCCAAGCAAAATTCATATAATACAAATCTACTTCCCTTCTATGACTGTCTCTTTGTCTGTTATGTATGCCTTATTAATTGTTCCAAGGTACATACCATCGGCCAAGCCAGCATTCAAAGCAGAATGGCAAACAAAAACACCTTCTATTAGGAGACTGGCCAACATGTCAAAGTCCTATAAGGAACAAGTGCTATATATATATATAACTTTTGCTATTTTTCTTCGTTTGTGATTTTTGTGCATAATTTCTTTGGAATGGCTAGTATTCTGTGATTGATGTTTGAGCTAGTCTACCCTTTGCATATCTAACTTAGCCATTTTAATGGTGCTTGTTCATGGTCTCAAGGTCTTGATCACAATTCATGAAATCACGCAGAGTTTCTCTTTTTAACGATGACAAAAGGGGAAAAAGATTAAGGAACAAGCTAAAATAAAATAAAAATTAAAAACATTTTTTAAGGTAAATGATAAATCAAAATTAAGATACTTAATCCTGTTTTATTTTTCATTTCCTGTTTTATTATTTTGTCTTTTTCACTCGCTTAAATTATTTGTTATTTCCTTAGTTTGTACCTTTGTTGTCATCATCAAAAAGGGGGAAATTGTTGAACTCTGGTTTTGATGATGACAAAGGAACAAAGATGCAAACTAAGTAGTGGACTAACGAGTTATTGAAAGGAACAAAGAGAATATTAAGTCAAAGAAGAAATCAAGTTTGGATTTCAAAGACTAAGTGAAGATGTTTCCCTATTTGATACTTGAACAACACTGGAGCAAGAAGAATAAAGCGAGGCGTTTTATTTCTAGTTCCATTGTAAAGGAACGAGTAAAGATGGTAAGGAACTGTGGCAGTTTTTTATTTGAGAATGATAGTTTGTTCCTTGATAAGGAACAGACGAATTGGCACTAAACTAATGAGTTAAAGGAACTAACAAATAAAAGGAACTAGACTTAGGTTGAAGCATTACAACGGTACATTGATGGCAGTTGAGAAGATAATGCCTAGAATATAGGTAATCGTTTTTATCTAAGGAAAACTCTGATTTTATGGAAAATCTTTTTAAGGAAAAGATTTTATTTTTCAAAAGATAATAAAAAAAATATTATTTGGTTTTTACAGAATTTATTTAAAGATAATATTTTTATTAAAATGATTTAATTTCAGATTTAATATTTAATATGTTTTAAATTAAAACAGATTTTTGAGTAATGCTCAAAGTAGTTAATATAATTGAGGAGCAGTAACTAAAAACACTCCCACGTCTAACAGTTATCATGGGATCATGGGATGTGTTTTGAGAAACGTGTTCCTTGGGGTAAGGAACATCATGGGATAATGGTTTTTCACAAATACATGTTCTAATTCTCACGTTCTAAATTACTACCACTATAAATATTAATGTCTAATTAAGTTCCAAAGTGTATCTGACTAAGTGTTTTAGTGAGTTTAACTAATTAAAGTGTCAGTGCCTTCATTATCTCATAATAGCCATTTGTTCTTTGCTTTCTTACTCTAATTCCAGTAAGCTTATTTCGATCAATTGTATTTTGGTTTTTGGGGTAAGGGGACTTTGAGTGAAGTTTTGTAAGAGAGAAGCTTTGAGTAAAGCAAGAAAGAGTGAGAAAACTTCAAGTGAAGTTGAGAGGAACTGCTGTTAAGGGAACAGTGGCTCAGGAACTTGAGTTTAGGAACTCAAGGTGTGGCTCGTAAGTAGAATTAGGTTGTAACAGAGTTGTTTGGCCTAATTAGTAAAAGAGTTGAGTTTAAAATCCCTAGTGGTCGAGGTTGTTTCTTCTTGTTGGGCCCAAGAAGTTTTTCCTCGTAAAAATCCCTTGTGTTCCTTTAGCTTGTTTATTTGTTTAAGTTTGAATTTCCGCAAAAAGTTACGTTTATTTCTACACATACAATTCAACCCCCCCTCTTGTAGTGTTCCTAGTGAAATAACAATTGGTATTAGAGGCAGAACTCACGAAAGATAGGAAACCCTATTGAGAAAAAGATCCAAGGAACAATGAAGACCACCGAGAAACTTGAGGAAGGTAACTCTACTCAGAGGCCTCCCATGTTGAATGGGAAGTTCTACTCCTATTGGAAGAACCGAATGGAGATATTCATCAAGGCTGAAAACTACCAGGTATGGAGAGTCATTGAAGTTGGTGATTTCGAAGTCACAACTACTAATGACAAAAATAAGTTTATTTCATCAGAGGAACATGTTCTAAAGGTTCTTAGGAGTCTTCCTAAGGATAGATGGATGGCTAAGGTCACTGCCTTACAAGAAACAAAAGATTTCACTAAGTTCAATTTGGAACAGCTGGCTAGGTCACTTATGACTCATGAGCTTCACCTTGACACTGAATATGGTGAAAGCTCCAAATCAAAGTCCATTGCTCTCAAAGCAGATGATGAAGATGACTCTGACTCAAAAGAAGAGGAAGCAACTCTCATGGTTCGAAAATTTCGAAAGATGTACAAACACATGAAAAACGGGAACTTCAAAGGTATAAATAAAAAATTTTCTAACAAAGCTGCTTGTCATAAATGTGGAAGTACATATCACTTCATCAAGGAATGTCCACTTTGAAAAAATGATCACTAGTGGAAAAAAGCAGAAGGGCTGCGCTGAAAATGGCATGTAGGGCTGCGCTTTTTGACAACAACCCTTTCAATAGCAACCCTTCACTTTTCAAGTAGGGCTGCGCTAGTCAAGCGCAGCCCTTCACAAGGAAGGGCTGCGCTTTTTACTAAAAAGCGCAGCCCTTATAAGATAAAAAGGTTGCGCTAGTTTACAAAAAGCGTAGCCCTTCATACATGAAGGGCTGCGTTAGTTCTAAAAAGCGCAGCCCTTCTTTCATAAAAGGGCTGCGCTTTTTAGAACTAGCGCAGCCCTTCTCCTATTTTTTTTTTTTTTAAAATTCTGCACCTGCACACACCTGACCTGCACATACAACATTCCTGCACCCACCCCCCACCCACTGCCCACCCCCAGCCCCCACCCCCACCCGCCACCCACCAGCCCACCCCACCAGCCCACCCCACTGCCCACCCCCAGCCCCCACCCACCAGCCCACCCCACTCCCCACCCACTGCCCACCCCAGCCCACCCCACTGCCCACCCCCAGCCCCACCCACTGCCCACCCCCAGCCCCCACCCACTGCCTCTGCCCTGCCACACCCCCTGCCACACCCCCTGCCACACCCCTGTACACCCCTCCACAACCCACCACCCCCACTGCCCCCCTCCCAGCCCACACCCCTGCACCCCCTGCCACAGGCCACCCCATCCCCACCCAAAACCTCCCTTGGACAAAAAAAAAGCGCAAATTAAAATACGATAATATATGACAATGCAAGTGGAGAAAGGTAATAATTAACTTTATATATATTTAATAATGTAAAAAGTGTACATAGGATTGATAGAAACTAGTACATTCGAGCTAAATCTCATCCTATGCAATCATCGGTAATGTGGGACGCCAACTTATCCCGAACTTCATCAATTTCTTCTTTGGTGAAGTTCCTCAAACATGGTGTGGAATTCGCATAAACCTTGCAAAACAACCAAGGAATAAACACACATATAAGAATTCATCATTTTACCGTAGTTAGTACTTCTAAAAATGACATATACCTTCCCGAAATTCAATCAAAATCAAATGCAAGCCTAAAAGTCTACACACTAGTTATAACATATCTCATATAATCATGTTCAAAGAAAATTTGGGGTTAAATGACTTAATAGGTACATTTTGGGAGCGAAAAGGCCAAAATAGGCCGGAAATGGCCTTTTCGTTCCCAAAATACAACCAACAACAAATGCAAGCTTGAGAATCTACATAATAGTTATATTATGCCTCATATAATCATGTTCAAATAGAATTTGGGGTTAAATCACTTCATAAGTACATTTTGGGAGCGAAAAGGCCAAAATAGGCCGGAAATGGCCTTTTCGTTCCCGAAATGCAACCAACAACATATGCAAACCTAAGAATCTACATACTAGTTATATTATGCCTCATATAATCATGTTCAAAGAGAATTTGGGGTTAAATCACTCCATAAGTACATTTTGGGAGCGAAAAGGCCAAAATAGGCCGGAAATGGTCTTTTCGTTCCCAAAATGCAACCAACAACAAATGCAAGCCTAAGAATCCACATACTAGTTATATTATGCCTCATATAATCATGTTCAAAGAGAATTTGGGGTTAAATCACTTCACAAGTACATTTTGGGAGCGAAAAGGCCAAAATAGGCCGGAAATGGCCTTTTCGTTCCCGAAATGCAACCAACAACATATGCAAGCCTAAGAATCTACATACTAGTTATATTATGCCTCATATAATCATGTTCAAAGAGAATTTGAGGTTAAATCACTTCATAACTACATTTTGGGAGCGAGCTGAGATTGCCAAAAGGGTTCCACTAAAACTACTAAACTATATAATCATGCACAACCAAGGAGGCAAGTTGTAAACCACTAAAACTACTGGCCATGTACTATGCTGCGAGCTGAGATTGCCAAAAGGGTTCATGCCATCCGTACATAATCCAAGCCTCAGATTCCTATCCTCATTACCAAATGACCTATGCACCCTGTCGATAGTTTTCCACTCAGGCGAATCAGCCGTATGCTTGAGCAAACCGTCTTTCTTCCTACGATCTGCATTCCACCTCAAATTCTTCGCATCTCCTTTAATTCAGAACATGCGCTTAAATCTAGGTATTATGGGTAGATACCACAACACCTTGGCTGGTGGTCCTTCACTACCTCCAGCTCCTTCACGCTTGTACCTCGACAATCCACAACGTGGACACTCATGTAAATGCTCATACTCATTAAGATAAAGCACACAATCGTTAGGACAAGCATGTATCCGCTCGTACTCTAAACCTAAAGGACACATCAGCTTCTTCGCATAATAGTACGACTTTGGCAGTTCATTTCCATCAGGGAGCATCTCAGCTAAAACTTCCAACAACGATGTGAAACTAGAGTCCGTCCAACCAGCGTTCGACTTAATGTTGAACAGTGTTACCACCCCGGAAAGTTTGGTGTACTTTGTACAACCTGGATACAATGGCTTTTCAGCAGCCTGAGACATAGACTCAAAAATACGAGGTCGTCTACACGACTGATCTTCAACCTCGTGTATCATCTCGTCTACCCGATCCCTATCATCATCTTCAAATTCATCATCCAAATTATCATCCCCTAACTCATCATCATCCTTCTTTTTTTCTTCACATACATCATTCTTTACTCCAGAGCTTCCCATATACCTCCCCTGCTCACCATGCAAAATCCATACGTGGTATTGAGGCCTAAACCCACGGCGCAAGACATGCTCCCTAACCACATGTATACTACTAACCTTGCTCACATTTCTACAATCCAAATAAGGACAATAAAAGTCGACTGCTCCAGAGGATGTTTGATATTCTAATGCACTTCTACAGAATTCCAAGACCCCATTCACAAACTCAATCGATTCACGACTACCATACATCCAAGTACGATCCATCTCATTCAAGAAGACCACCTCTAATAATTAAACACAACATTCATTATAATGCATCAATCATTATTAAAGTACACACACTCACATATTCAAATCACACACGTATAGAACAAGCTAAGATAGTCACATGTTCAATTGTATGCATGCAGTCAAAGGTCCTTATCACTCCAACCTAACCCATCCTTGGACATCTAATCTCACTAGTGAATATATGCCAACTTTTCAATTCTAAGGAAAATCCGGCAGCATTTCCCTACAGTTCTCCAAGTACACAATGTAGCGAAACGATAAGCCAAGATTTTCCTCAGAATTGATAAGAAGACACACATTCACCACCTAAGTGAGATCAAATGTCCAAGAACAGTCCCAAACCGGGGACTATTCAAGACTTACTCCTAATGAGTAAGTCTTGAACGGGTATCTAAGCA
Source organism: Beta vulgaris subsp. vulgaris (assembly GCF_026745355.1). Taxonomy (NCBI): domain Eukaryota; kingdom Viridiplantae; phylum Streptophyta; class Magnoliopsida; order Caryophyllales; family Amaranthaceae; genus Beta; species Beta vulgaris. Next base: position 32,788,921 of record NC_079205.1, on the reverse strand, counting down.
TATATGATGATGATTCAAACAACTAGTTATATATTTTCATATATATAGCTAAATCACATTGCGTTTTCATACAATCTCATATCAACAAATAATATATATATATATATATATATATATATATATATATATATATATATATATATATATATATATATACATTATAAAAAATACATATACATTCAATAAATTATCAACTTTGTCTACATGTTAAACTATCTATTAGTTACCTCTTAACACCAACGACGAGCAATGAAGAGAAAAGAGCTACTTGGGACTTTATTTGCCTTCCTTAGCCTCTTCTTCCTACAATTGACAAAACCCACATTGCACATTAATCATTTAATTCAATTAAGAAAAACAAAAGTAACTTAAAAACAAAAATTAATTCATACCTAATTAACCACTCAAATGGTGGAGAAGAAATGAGAAGAGAAGAGAAGAGAAGGGTAGTGGTGATGGTGGAGAAGAGAAGAGAAGGGTCGCGCAATGTGGGTGGCGCGCAAGGTGGTGGCGGACCCACAATGTGGTGGAGAAGAAATGAGAAGAGAAGGGTACTCGAAATTGTGGTGGGCGGCACTCCGATTCCGACGCAATGTTGTGGTGGTGGTGGTAGTGGTGGTCGCGCAATGTGGGTGGTAGTGGTAGAGCAATGTGGGTGGTGGTGGTGTGTCAAATTAGGGCTCGCAAGCTGGTGGTGGTGCACTCGGTGTTTCGCACTAACACTATTGGGTGAAAGAGAGAGGGAAAGTGGGAAGGAGTATAGTAAGGCGCGCATAAAATTTATCGAAAAAAAAAGTGCATCTAGTAGGGCTGCGCTAGTAGTAAAAAGCGCAGCCCTACCTTGAGAAGGGCTGCGCGTTTTAAAAAGCGCAACCCTTCACTTTGAGAAGGGCTGCACCTTTTTAAAAAGCGCAGCCCTTCTCAAGGTGAAGGGCTGCGCTTTTTTGAAAAGGCGCAACCCTTCTGTTTGAAGGGCAGCGCTTTTTTGAAAAAGCGCAGCCCTTCAACAATAGGGCTGTGCCTTTTTCAAAAGCGCAGCCCTTCTTGCGCAGCCCTTCTGCTTTTTTCCCCTAGTGGATAAAACCAAAGAAAGGAACAAGGAACGCTTTGCTGAAAGGAACAAGGAATCAAAGGCACCTTTCTCTAAGGCAAACGTTCGAAAAGCAATGATAGCTGCTTGGGGAGATTCAGAGACGGAAGAGGAAGAAGAACAACAAACTGAAGAAATTGCAAATCTTTGCCTCATGGCAAACATTGATGAAAAAGAAGATGAAGAAAATGTTGAGGTGAGCCAACATGGACTTGAGTCAGACTTAGATTGCAAAACTAGGGCTGAAATATATGATCTTCTTTATGATGCAATTCTTTAATGTAGAGATGAACGTGAAAAACGTGAACAAACTGAACAAGCTCTTAAAGTTTGCAAAGAACACATAGAATGGCTTAAGAAAATGAGAACAAATGTTGAAACTAGATTCTTTGATTTGTTTGACAAAAACTTAAAAATCAAAGAATATTATGAAAGTGCAAAAAATGAAAATTATCTAATAAATTTAGAAATTTCACACTTAAAGGAATTTGTCCCTATTCTAAGTTCCTTTGATATTAGATCAACCCCTTTGAAAGGATACAGATCCGAGATCGAAAATTTGAATAATAAAGAAAAAATTGTTTTGAAGGAACATATCTGTAATCTTAAGAAGGAATTGGTTGTTGCAAGGAACAGAGGCAAAACGATGGTTGTTCCTAAGTGGATTGAGAAACCACAGACTAAAAGAAAAGAAGGTATTGGTTTCGAAAACTGCAAGAAAAGGAACAAAACCAAGAAATATGTTGACCTACCTAGCGATAAATTCTGTATGTATTGTGGAAAGGTAGGTAATTACATAAACCAATGTCAACTAAAAACTGAGATGATTGGCAAGAATGTGAAGATAAGTAACAAAAAATGGGTTGTCAAATCAAGTCCTAGTCAAGAACAGGAACCCACGAAAGAAGGGGTTCCTACAACTAACAATTAGTTGTTTTTGCAGGTTGGAGTGAGGGGGAACAACACATGGTATCTTGATAGTGGTTGTTCCAAGCATATGACAGGAGACAAAACTAAGTTTCTCTCACTCTCAACCTACGAAGGTGGAAGTGTGACATTTGGTGACAAATAAGAAAGGTAACATAGTTGCCATGGGCAAGGTTGGTAAGTCACCATCACACTCCATTGAGAATGTATTTTTAGTTGAAGGTCTAAAACATAATCTATTGAGTATTTCCCAATTCTGTGATAAGGGAAATGTTTTGAATTTAATAACGAAAAATGCTTGATCATTAACATTAAAACTAAGAAAGTTATCTTGAAGGAACAAGGAAAGGGAACAAATATTGTGGATCTTGATCTTGTTCCTAAAATCAACTTAACGTGTCTTAGTGTAATTGAAGATGATTCATTCTTTGGCATAAGGTCTAGGACATGCTAGCTTCTCATTATTGACAAACTTATATCAAAAGATCTCGTTTGGATTACCATCTATAAAATTTATATTGATCAAGTTTGTATGCATGTGCTCGAGGAAAGCAAGTTAGATCCTCTTTCAAATCTAAAACTATAGTAAGCACCACTAAACCATTAGAGGTAATTCATATGGATTTATGTGGACCATGAGAATTCAAAGTAGAAGTGGAAAGAGGTATGTATTAGTTATTGTCGATGATTACTCTAGGTATACATGGGTTATTTTTCTCTCTAGTAAAGATGAGACTTATGATGAGTTCCTTGTCTTTGCTAAAAGAGTTTAACATTTGAGTGGTCATAAAATAATGCATATTAGATCCGATCATGGTAAAGAATTCGAAAATTATAAATTTGATGACTTAAGCAAAGATAATGGCCTGATCATAATTTTTCTCCCCTAGGACACCACAACAAAATGGTGTTGTAGAAAGAAAAATAGAACTTTGGAAGAAATGTCTAGAACATGTTAATTGCTAGTGAGCTTCCAAGGAACTTTTGGGCTGAAGCTGTTACAACTGCTTGTCACATAATATCGTGCCATGATGAGACCTATCATAAACAAAAGTACTTATGAGCTTTACTTTGGAAAGAAACCCAATATCACTTATTTTAGAACATTTGGCTGCAAATGTTTTGTTCATAATAATGGGAAAGATATTCTTGGAAAATTTGATGCAAGGAGTGATGAAGTAATATTCTTAGGATACTCATCGCATAGTAAAGCTTATAGAGTTTACAATAATCTTTGATGAATCTGACAAATTCAATCCAAGCATACAGGTTGATGACTATGAGATTGGGTTGGTACAACCAAGTGAGAAAAATGCAGATTCAAATGAAGAAGAAGAAGTAAAAGAGGAAAGAACGAAGAAAATGAAAATAATCACAACAATGATGTTCTTGTTCCTCAAGGTGAAGGTTTCCTGTTCCTCAAGATGAAGGAACTAAGTCTACTATGGCAAACAGAGGAACACCTGATCATAGCTCCTCATCTACTCAAGGAACTCACGAGGAACAACCTGTTTCTATAAGAGATTTAACCAAAACCTTGGAGACAACAAAAGTCACATCCAATGGAACTCATAATCAGTGATATATCAAAAGGTACACAAACTAGATCTCAATTAAGGAATTTTTGTGCATTTCATGCGTTCCTATCAATGATGGAACCAGAAATCATGAAGAAGCCCTAACTGACTCTGATTGGATCACTGCATGCAAGCTGAATTAAATGAGTTGAAAAAACAAGGTATGGCATCTAGTTCCTTCTTCTAAACAACAAAAAGTAATTGGCTTAAATGGGTGTTTAGAAATAAACTAGATGAGTATGGAACCATTGTCAGAACAAAGCTAGACTTGTAGTAAAAGGTTATAATCAACAAGAAGGAATAGACTATGAAGAAACCTTTGCTCCTGTAGCTAGATTAGAAGCCATTAGAATTCTAATTGCATTTGCTGCTTATATGGAATTTAAATTATATCAAATTGATGTTAAGTGTGCATGTCTAAATGGCTATTTAAATGAAGATGTAATTGTTGAACAACCTCCTGGATTTGAAAACAATAATTCCAAACCATGTCTACAAGCTTGACAAAGGCTCTTTATGGGTTAAAGCAAGCGCCTAGATCATGGTATGAGAGATTATCTAAGTTCCTTTTAGAAAACAACTTTAAAAGAGGAAAGGTGGATAAAACCTTGTTCCTAAAATTGAAAGGAACTGACATTTTGCTTGTTCAAATATATGTTGATGACATCATATTCGGAGCAACAAATGAAACATTATGCAAAGAATTCTCAAATCTCATGAGTAATGAATTTGAAATGAGTATGATGGGTGAGTTAAATTTCTTTCTTAGTTCAAATAAGCAAACTGAAAAGGGAATAATTTCACCAACAAAAATACATAAAGGAACTTTAAAGAAATATGGCCTCAAAATCAAAGATAAATCACACTCCTATGGGAACTTCAACTAGATTAGATGAAGACTCCATAGGAACAAGTGTTGATCAAACAAAATATAGAAGAATGATTGGTTCACTTTTGTATCTAACTGCTAGTCGTCCAGACATAGCTTTCAGTGTTGGTTTGTGTGCTAGATTTCAAGCTAATCCAAGGAATCTCATTAACGCGTGAAGAGAATTCTTAGATATCTTAAAGGAACAGATGATCTTGGACTCTACTATCCAAGAAGTGAACATTTGAGTTAAAAGGATATGCAGATGCTAGATTATGCTGGAGATCTTGTAAATAGGAAAAGCACCTCAGGTATGGTTCAATTTCTTAGTCATAGTTTAGTTTCTTGCAGCACCAAGAAACAAAACACATTCGCTTTATCCACTGCTGAAACAGAATATGTAGCTGCTACTGCATGTTACTCTCAAATGCTTTGGATAAATCAAAAACTATGTGACTATGGAATAAACTTTAATTGTGTTCCTATTTATTGTGATAATACTAGTGCCATTAGTATTTCAAAAGATCCAGTGCATCATTCAAGAGTTAAGCATATACATATCAGACATCACTTTCTAAAAGAAAATGTGGAAAAAGGTTTGATTAAACTTGTTTGTCAAACTGAAAATCAAATTGCTAATATACTAACTAAGCCTCTACAAAGAGATAGATTTGAAAAATTAAGGCTTGAGTTAGGTTTAATAAAACTTAAGTAGTTGTTCCTATTCCAATCCCCATGTTTGAATTATTTGACTTACTCTATGTGATTAAGTGATTGTGATTGATTGCCTAAGACCAATGCAAAATAAGATGTTAAAAATATAAACATGAATTCAAAGGAATAAAACAACTCACAAATGTCACATAATACTCCCTTACTGTTCCTAAGTTAAAGAAACATGCATAATATAAAGAACGTTGATATGTAGCATAAGTTGTTCCTATAGCACAAGTTCCTTAGATTTTATTTTCTTTCCAAAATTAAAAATCCATAAAAATCTTAAAAGATCCAAAAATCCCAAAAATATAGGAATCAGATTTAATTAAATCATGATTCTCATTTATCTGTTTTTCGCTTATTTTTTATTTTTATTTATTTTTCCGCGTGTAACTTTTCACCTACTGTTAGATGCATTTCTTTTCTTTCTTTATTTCATCCCAAAACCATGTTCCATAGCTGCTTCATCTTCACCATTGTTTATCCTTTTCACACCTCTTCGCAAACCATAAAATCCCAAACTCACTCCACAAAATGGCAAAAACCTCACGCAATTCACCTTTTCCAAACACAAAATCTCAAAACCTCTAAATGGAAAACCCTCTTCTCCTCCAAAACCCTAGAAAACGAACAAATTCAAGAAACACCCTTGGTGGAAGAAGAACAAAAATTAGAATCACCAAGAAGAAGTGTGAGAAGGCGAAAATTGATTGGGGAGGATGATGAAGAAGAATCCCCGAAATAATCTAAGGGGGAAGAAAAAGTTACCCCTGTTCCTTCCAAAGGAACTGCTACTTCTTCCTCCAAGAAACGAGTAGAGAGAAGTGAATCAAGGTATGTTTTAGGTTTTTGTGTCGATTTAGAATGGGCAAAAGAGGTGAAATTCAATGAATTGACCGATATTCTAAAGGAACAGGGTATGGAATACCTGTTTGAATATGCATTTAACAATGCCCTAGTTTTTTTAGCCATGGATGAATTTTGTGCAAATTTCGCCAACACTGATGGAATTTGTACTACTGAAGAAAGGGGGAAGAAAATAAAATTTTCTAAAGAAACTTTGGCAAAGATTTGAGAAGTTCCTTGCAAAGGAACTGATGTGTACTTTAAACGGAAAGGAACTGTTTCCTTTCCCAATTTTCCCCAAGACAAGATTGTTGAATCTTTTGGGGGAACTGCTGGCCAAAACAAAGTCAACCATAACCTACTCTCTCCTATCCACAAAATTTTGTTTAACTTGGTTTGGAGAGCACTCATTCCTCGAACTGAAAAGAGGAATGAAGTGGGTCTCTTGGACATGTGTTATATGTTATGCCTTGACCACCACATCCAAATAAACTTTCCTTCTCTCTTCATTCAATATCTTACTCATTGCATTGAAAACAATTGCATAGTTGGCTATGGAGCTTTAATTACTTCTCTACTTCATCACTTTAAAGTAAAAATAATCGGATGGCCTAGATTGGGAATTAAGCAAGGAAATATTCTAAATGAGAAAACACTTCATGGTTTGGATCTCTCTGTGCAAGAGGGACTGTTAACTCAAGGGAGAACTGCTCCCAGTTCCTCTCGCAAGAGGATACTGCCTATGGCAGTAGAAGAGGAACTGGCTGATGTCATTTTGGAGGAACAAGTTCCTGCTCCCACAGAACCCCAAGAAAGAAACCTAAGAGGCGTAAAACTATAGCTAAAAAGCTTACCCCTCCTGTTCCTAAAAGAGTTAGGCAGAGCTCTAGACTGAAAATTACTCAAACTGCCCCTGTTCCTTCCAACAAGGACTGTCCATTAGTACTATCTGATACGGAGGAACAGGAACATAACTCTCCTAAGGAACAAACTCCTCCATCCTCAACAAAATTATATGTTCCCCACACTAAACTCTCTTCCATCTCTCCCTCATCCTTCTCTGTTCCTTCTAGCTTTGAACAGTTAAAGGATGAGATGACTGGTCCCAATCCCTTCTCCACTACCTCTACTGATCTTCCACCTTCCACCACCTCCTCCTTTTCTTCCTCCCATTTATACCACCACTTCTCCATCTGTTTCTACTCCATGAACAGTTGGTCCTTCACAAAACACCACCCTAGTTCCTCCACCAAAACCACCTACTGCCTCTAGTTCTAAGGGAGAGGAACAAGTTCCTTCTGATGATTGTGGCTGGGTAAATGAAGTCTGTCTTCCTGCACAACACATGATTAAATTTTATAATCACCTTCACTGGACTTTTGATGCCAAAACTGATAAGATGTTGGGTTTAATGAAAGTTCTTAGTGATACGGTGATTGATCAACAGAAAAAAAAAATGGAGACAATGGCCCAAGCCATTGAGAGTTTGAAGCAACGGCTTGGTGAAAATCATGGAGAGGTTATGAAGAAATTGGAGGATATGGTTGAAGAAGAAGTTGTTGAGGAACACCATTCCCCTTCCCTTCCTAGTTCTTAGTTCTTGTTTCTCTTCGAGGAACAAGACTGCTTAGCTTTGTTTCTTTTTCTTTTTCTTTCTTTGTCTCTTTTTGTACTTAAAGGAACAAGGGCTATATATATAAATGACTTTTGCTATTTTTCTTCGTTTGTGATTTTTGTGCATTATTTCTTACTTGGAATGGCTAGTATTCTGTGATTGATGTTTGAGCTAGTCTACCCTTTGCATATTCTAACTTAACCATTTTAATGGTGCTTGTTCATGGTCTCAAGGTCTTGATCACAATTCATGAAATCACGCAGAGTTTGCTCTTTTTACGATGACAAAGGGGGAAAATATTAAGGAACAACCCAAAAATAAAATAAAAATTAAAAACATTTTTTTAAGGTAAATGAAAAATCAAAATTAAGATACTTAATCCTGTTTTATTATTTTGTCTTTTTCACTCGCTTAAATTATTTGTTATTTCCCTAGTTTGTACCTTTGTTGTCATCATCAAAAAGGGGGAATTTGTTGAACCTTGGTTTTGATGATGACAAAGGAACAAAGATGCAAACTAAGTAGTGGACTAACGAGTTATTTAAGTGCATAATTTCAAGGTATCATTGAAAGGAACAAAGAGAATACTAAGTCAAAGAAGAAATCATGTTTGGATTTTGAAGACTAAGTGAAGATGTTTCCTTATTTGATACTTGAACAACATTGGAGCAAGAAGAATAAAGCGAGGCGTTTTATTTCTAGTTCCATTGTAAAAGAACGAGTAAAGATGGTAAGGAACTGTGGTAGTTTTTATTTGAGAATGATAGTTTGTTCCTTGATAAGGAACAGACGAATTGGAACTAAACTTATGAGTTAAAGGAACTAACAAATAAAAGGAACTAGACTTAGGTTGAAGCATTACAATGGTACATTGATGGCAGTTGAGAAGATAATGCCTAGAATATAGGTAACCGTTTTTATCTAAGGAAAACTGTGATTTTATGGAAAATCTTTTTAAGGAAAAGATTTTATTTTTCAAAAGATAATAAAAATATTATTTGGTTTTTTACGGAATTTATTTAAGATAATATTTTTATTAAAATGATTTAATTTCATATTTAATATTTAATGTTTTAAATTAAAACATATTTTCGAGTAATGCTCAAAGTAGTTACTATAATTGAGGAGCAGTAACTATAAACACTCCCACGTCTAACAGTTATCATGGGATGTTTTGAGGAACGTGTTTCTTGGGGTAAGGAACATCATGGGATATTGGTTTTTCGCAAATACATGTTCTAATTCCCACGTTCTAAATTACTACCACTACAAATCTTAATGTCTAATTAAGTTCCAAAGTGTGTCTGACTAAGTGTTTTAGTGAGTTTAACTAATTAAAGTATCAGTGCCTTCATTCTCTAATAATAGCCATTTGTTCTTTGCTTTCTTACTCTAATTCCACTAAGCTTATTTCGATCAATTGTATTTTGGTTTTCGGGGTAGGGTACTTTGAGTGAAGTCCTGTAAGAGAGAAGCTTTGAGTAAAGCAAGAAAGAGTGAGAAAACTTCGAGTGAAGTTGAGAGGAGCTGCTATTAAGGGAACAGTGGCTCAGGAACTTGAGTTTAGGAACTCAAGGTGTGGCTCATAAGTAGAATTAGGTTTTAACAGAGTTGTTTGGCCTAATTAGTGAAGATTTGAGTTTAAAATCCCTAGTGGTCGAGGTTGTTTCTTCTTGTTGGGCCCAAAAAGTTTTTCCTCGTAAAAATCCCTTGTGTTCTTTTAGCTTGTTTATTTGTTTAAGTTTGAATTTCCGCAAAAAGTTACGTTTATTTCTACACATACAATTCACCCCCCCCCCCCCTCTTGTAGTGTTCCTAGTGAAATAACATCCTAAACAAAGGCGGTTGGAATTAGAACGCTTTAGTAAAAGGGTCTTATATTCCGTCCAAAGGCTATTCACTGGGATAACAACCTTAGTAAAGGAAAAAGTTATTTCAAACGTTAACAAGGATGGACGAATTGCCACAATCCTAGTAAAGGATTAAGTCCTATCTGGCATAAGTATATCATGGTCATTCTCCTTCTTGGATCAAAGTAAAAGTTGTTGAAACTTCTTCGTCCAAGAAGGGGGGCATATAGGCTAAATATACTACTGCAAAAAACAAAAGTCCTTGTACAGAGAAATTTGGTATAATGTTGAAAGTAAAGTTCTGAAGAACAATATCTGAGTTTCAGGATGAACAATTTTTATACTTGGCATCATCATTTGGATAATTGGACTAAGTTGAAAATAATAGTGTCTTCGGCCAGAGCAAGTTGATCATAAAGGTCGGACAGTTTGTTTACTTAGCATCATTATTTTTGATAATTGGATTAAGGTATAAACATCATATGGATAGAATTTCGAGGCAATAAGTGAAAAAAAGATATTCTTTTATAGAAGATCAAATGAGAAATTATAATCTAGTATAAAATACAAAAAAAAAAAAGAAGAGAAAAAACTGCAAAGTACAAAGGGTCTGCGGCCAAGATTTAGGAAAGAAAACAAAAAGCTAACCCTCTAGAGTAGTGTTGGTATCGTCGGCCTGGGCTTCAGGGTCGACCTCTTCTTATTCCTCATCATCCGAGGATTCTTGAAAGACTGGAGGTTCCTCCCCGGCCAAATTAGCTTTATGAAGGCTCTCCTGAAAGTCAAGCCGACGAACATATCTTGGAATGTCGTCCTCTTTGGCCAGCATTTCGAAGGCCTTCACAGCCCACGATTTCGAAGTATCAGTCACTTCGTTTAGAGCCTCCTTGGCTGACTGAAAAGTTGCAGTGGCCTCCACCTTTAGCGCGTGGTTTTTCGCCCGAAGATAGCAGTTTTCTCTTTGGAGCTCCGCGGCCACCAGAAGGGTTGCGTTTCTCTCGTCCTTAAGAGCCAGCTCAAGGGAAACATTTTCGTCCACCAGCTTCGTCAGCCGGATCAGGTACCTCTTATTGTCGGCCTCCATCTCGATCGAGTTTTTTCCAAGCCTCTCTGGACTGGCGATGTAGTACTTCTTGCTCGGCCATGGAGAATTGGGCCTGGTCTGCTGCCTTGGTAGCATCCCAGAGATCTGTTTGTTCTCTTTCCTGAGCAACCTTGCACAGTCCTCAATAATACGATGCGAGCAAACAGCTGAAAAATGAATGATAAGTATGTTAGGACGGGCACAAAAAAAAGGCAAACTCACTAAGTAAAGAGAAAAAAGGCGGCAAAGAAACAAAAAATATACCTTAACAGCTAGCTGAGACATGTAGCCTACATGCCCTGATAAAGCCCCTCTCAAGCCCTTGATGTAAGGCTCAGGGAAACATTTGAAAAGCTCCTGCTTGAGCTTCTCACGATCGGCCGAAGTCATCCTCGCAAAAGCGGCCGAGGATTCATTGTCCGAGAGAGTGGGAGAACCGTAAGGAGCTACTTCAGCTGCCCCTTTTCCATTATCTGAAAGAGGAGACTCGTCAATATTTCTGACGGGTATAACTACGACCAGTTTAATGGACGAACTCATCGGGCGCCCGCCAACCCGCAAAGTCCTAACAACGTTAGAATAGTAAGACTCACCAGAAGATTGGGAAGCTGACCTATAAGCTTCCGGCATCCGAGATACCAGCTTGGCCATCGGCCCGGAAAAGGCCAACCCGTCCAAGGCTGCGTCCGGCTGGGTAGATTGATTCCCTATCCCGTCCAAGAGAACAACCGCGTCCGGTTGCTCGGAAGTTAGAGGGAGAGTTGGATCAACTAGGCCGGCATGAGTGACCAAGGCCCTCTCCTCGGTAGTAGAAGGGACTTCCTCGGCCGGAATAGGAATCTCGACCTTTGGCAAAGGAGGCCGAGAGGGTTTTTTCTTTTTGGCTGTAAAGCCTTTGGATTTTTTGGGGGGAGGCGCATCCCCGGTCGCGGTCGGCCTCCTCTTTAAAGCTGCCTTCTCCGCCAACGCTTTCGACGTCGAGGCATTTTTCTGAAAAAGAAACCAAAGTAAAAATATCAATGGCAGAAAAGGAGAAAAGAGGTAAACCGGCCATGAATGGTACAACAACTTTAGTATGGACGGAGCTCAGTTAAAAAGGGAGCCCGTCCATCAAAGGCTAAAAAAAAAAGAGAGATATCCTCTGCGGAAGGAAGCCAGCCAATATCTTCTAGACGACTTCCCTCCTAGAAAAGTGCAGATTCTTGGTCGTGTTCCCCTTTGGGGCAAGACCCATCTGGACAATAGCACTCGTCCAAGAGTTCAACATGTTCACTTCTGGACGAGTCTCGTGGGTTAAAGGAATTCGGCCAATTGACTCCAGGACGATTTCCTTCTTAAAGAGAGGGTTCGTCCAAACAAAAAAAGACATGTATATATTGCTAATTGTTTACCAAAGTATCCGTCCTCTTTTTAGAGCCGGATTTACTGTACTCTTTCTAGAGAGAGTCTGTGAACTTGGACATGCTGATGTTTCCCGTCCAAGACTTCTTAAGTGCAAGTCTGGCCGAATCTATATGAGAATAAAAAGCATGATTAGATTGATGTAGTCATTGGACGAAAGCATTACTTAGAAAAACTAACAAGTTATACCTCTATCCTCGGCCCGCCGCAAGCCGGTGGCGACCAAGAAGTTATCATTGTAAAACATCTCCTTGAAGGGGATCCAGTGGGACGGACCCTTAAAGGAGGAATTATTGATGGAATACTCCAATACTCTGAAGTATTCCATCATTTCTTTGGCCGAAGTACTCTCCAACTCTAAGTAGGACGTTGTTCATCCAGTGTTGGTGGTGTCCCGGCTAAAGTACCGGTACCGTCTTGCCACGGCTACATTAGGCGCCTGAACGAACAGAAATTTTGCCTTCCAGGCATGCATCTTGGTCGTTTTGTCCCAAGACGTCAGGTAGTCCTGATGAGTACATACGTTGAACCAGGCTCCGTCCACCGTTCTTGGAACCTTCGAAACGTAATGAATTTGGGAGAAGGCAGCCAACGAAGGATCAACACCTTTTAGCTTTCAGACAGCTAAGAAGGTTAGGATGTTTTGCCAAGAGTTTGGGGCAAGTTGGTTATGGCCAATGCTGTAGTACTGAAGAACGCGACTAATGAAGGGATGCAAGGGAAATCGCAACCCGGCATCCAAAGCCAGCCGATAAATATCAAAATGGCCGAAAGGAGCACTAAGTATAATGTCTTCCCGGCCAGGAAGAACAAAAAGGTACCCCAGCATAGGCATAGCCGAGGAAAAGTGTTTAAGGTCGGGACCTACTCGTCCTAGCTAACTCTTGTCGGCCAGAATGAATCTAGGGTCAGATAAGGGGCCCAGCCGGCGTCTTATTTCGGAAGAAGTAGTGGACGACTCCTCTGAGTCGCTAGACGGACTAGAGGAGACCTCCACCTCGTTGGCCTCGTCCGTTGCCATATCTTGTCCGGACGGGCTGGGTTCTGAAGACTCTCTGATAATACTTTCCTCCTGGACGCTTCCAGGAGAAGTATTTTGATTTGCTGGCCGGGCGCTTAGAACTTCGCTCCCCGTCAGCAAGAACTCGTCCGGTTGATGCCTCCATCTCTGAGCTGGAGGCCAGAAGGTTTACCCCTCGTCTAATGTGGGTTGTTTTCTTGACGCGCGCCAGATTACCCTACACAGGTAAAGACTGGGTCGTCTGACTTTGTCGTCCATGTCCAAAATAATAAAATGCATGGCCGGCCGAGATAGGCCCAACTCTAGAATGTGCCGAAGAAGAAAGGCTCTATGTTCTAGAGTCAAGACCAACCCTTGAGCGGCCAGGAATATTCGATGAAGAAAACGAATTTATTTTTCTTAAAAAATGTGAAAATACAAGATAAGCAAACAGAGGGAAAGGCTGTTAAAGGTGCTTGGACGAACGGTAAGGACGAGCTGGACGAAACCTTGGACGAGCTGAAAGCTCTTAACAAGAATTTGGACGAAGACTTTTCCTGTCTCTAAAATTCAGTAAAAATGGGGCAGAGTTTCTCTCTCTAAAAAATCTCTCCAAGATGTAAAAGTGATTTCAGAAACGATTAAGGATCATATTTATAGAGGGGTGAAAGTGACCTCCTCTTCCGGTAAAAATAACCGTTGCACGCCAAACACCCTTAAGGGTTGACCTGGTGAGACCGGCTAAATGGCGTCCTTTTCGACTTGAAAAGAAGGGCAGTTCTCGTCGGTTAAAAGAGGATACTAATCGTCTTGGCGCCTAAATGGTAAACTCCTCTTTTAAGGGGCAAATGTTGTAGCCTAAAAATCATTGGCTATAAACGTGACACGTGGCTCCATCACAGCCCTACAAGTGGCATATTCCTATATCGGTAAAATACATGGGTCATAAGCTTGTATGGACTAAAGTACACTTTTCTGAGGAAAAGGTGTACTAAAACCCTTCTTATGGCCCAAATTTTACTTTGGCCCAGTAAAGGTAAAGAACATCTCTCTGTAAAAGGGTGAGGTGTGTCCTCCAACCAGTAATTGCCACGTGTCACACAACATTATTGCTTAGCCAATCAGATGATCCCAAATTAGGGTGACATCAAAGTACAGCAGTCATTTCAGACACTATAAATAGTCCTTGAAATCAGGAGAAAGGTACGTTTTTCAGAGCATAGTACTGTTATTCTGCCATAAATACTCTGTCTCTACTTTCTATCTCTAAAAGTTCCTTCATACTCGTGATACCTGACTTAAGCTTCGGAGGGGGAAATACCACCCAAACCTCCAGGATGGGTCCCTTTTTGCAGGTTTCGAGGCGAAGCTCAGGTTCGGGGTTTGAGTTCAGGCGTTGTTGCACAAGTCTCCTAGTCTAGAACCTATTGTTGGGGATAGTAGTATTGATTTACGAGTTTAGCTCTACGTAACAAGGACGATTATTCTTTTCATTTAATCACTAATTAGAGTGATTATCTTAAACCCTAATAATCATTAATTCAGATGATTATTCTTCTCATTCAATCACTAATTAGAGTGATTATCTTAAACCCTAATAAAAGTTAATTAAGACGATTATTCTTCTCATTTAATCACTAATTAGAGTGATTATCTAAAACCTTAATAATTGTTAATTAAGACGATTATTCTTCTCATTCAATCACTAATTAGAGTGATTATCTTAATCCCTACTAATCGTTAATTCAGACGATTATTCTTCTCATTTAATCACTAATTAGAGTGATTATCTTTAAATCCTAATAATCATCAATTAGGACGATTATTCGTCTCATTTAATCACTAATTAGAGTGATTATCTTAAACTCTAATAATCGTTAATTAAGACGATTATTCTTCTCATTTAATCACTAATTAGAGTGATTATCTTAAACCCTAATAATAGTTAATTCAAACGACTATTCTTCTCATTTAATCACTAATTAGAGTGATTATCGTAAACCCTAATAATCGTTAATTAAGACGATTATTCTTCTCATGTAATCACTAATTAGAGTGATTATCTTAAACCCTAATAATCGTTAATTAAGACGATTATTCTTCCTATTTAATCACTAATTATAGTGATTATTTAAAACCCTAAAAATCGTTAGGACGATTTGTTTCCTCATTTGATCACTAATTAGGGTGATTATCTTAAAACTAGGTTAACCACCAATTAGGGTGATTAGCTAAACATTTTATTATATTTAATCACTAATTATAGTGATTATCTTAAATCTCAATAATCATCAATTAGGGTGATTATTTCTTAACCTTAATTGCTAATCACTAATCAAGGTGATTATCTTTCCTTGAATAATCATCAATTAGGGTGATTACTTATTTCCTTCCTTATTAATCACTCATTAAGGTGGTTATCTTAATCCTTCATATTTAATCACTAATTAAGGTGATTATCTTAATCTCATTCCAATCACTAATTGGAGTGATTACCTCATTTTAGATAGATTTGTTTAATTCTAAAGGAGATTATTTCACAATTTGTTCCCTCCTCTTCTTTCCCCAGTGGAATTGGCCATTTAGCTATATAGGGTGAGACATATGCTCGAACTACGACGGTTTTGATCCATGAGTGGATTCTGATCCTACAACAATTGGTACGTAGTGCAACCTCAGTGCTCAAACCTACCATGTATAAATAATATATTGTTCCTAAATAAAAATGGTTAATGTGTATATGTGCAAATTATGTGATTTTGTTTCTTTTTAATGGCCATGATTACTTTAAAATGGAAAATAACGCATTTAGTAAGAGCATGTTCTTTAGAACGAAAGAGGAGACGAGTTCCAGACGTTCACACCTCTTAACCTAAACCCTGAACCCTATCTCGTGGTATGGAAGACCAATTTTCAAAAAGCCTTATCCATATGAAGTCATCATCGTTTTAAATGATTTTTTGTAAATTGATTTTAAAACGATTTATTAAATAAATATGTCCCTATTCAGAAATTAATAGGGTGGCGACTTCCAAGTTTTCTAAAACTCAAAGTCCAATGAGAGACTATCGTGGGAATAAGACCGTTAATTGAGATAGTAAAAACTCGGATACCACACATGGATGAATGCTTCAGCCACTCTAAGAGCCTCAGCTAAAGTAGTGATCTTATTCTTCACAATATCAAATCTAAGAGCCTCAAACCTCTGATGAAGGCGTCAAAAGCCACCACAGCATTGAGGTCATGAATCTGTAAAGCCTCTAAATTGAATCGCTTAACAAAACTTCTCCAAGCTTCTTTTGGTCCTTGGATAATCTTGCCCAAGTGCATGCTAGTCTTTTGCTCTTGTCAATTTGCCACAAAATGACTGGTGAAGAGGTAGCTGAGTTCTGTGAAGTCGTTCACTAAGTTAGGGAGAAGATTGTTAAACCATTTATGAGTCACACCTTTTAGAGTGCCTGGAAAAATTTTACACCAAGTGGGCATCATCCACAGCATAGACATACATTTGGTGCTTATATGCAGATAAGTGATCATCCTGAGTGATTCCATCAAAATGATATATTGTAGGAAGCTTAACCTTTTGGAAGGGGGGCGCCTCCATGATGTTGGCCGAAAACGAGGTCGGCCAGTTAATCCGGAGATCTCCCGGCTGTCCCTTAGTGGGTATGTGTTCCATACGGTATTCCTTTAGTGCCGTATTAGAGGAGGTGTTTGCATGCGTTGGTTGCCTGTACACCATAGGTTGTAACACTGTCTTTCCTTGCCTTAGACGAACAGCAAAAGGACCCAAACTTCTCCCCTCTAGATAGCAACCTCAATGGAAGATCCTTCAAATATGGGGTGGATCCTATGGCCGAACGTTGCAAGGCTGTAGCCTTCTTCGCCTCCAGATACTCTTGAGGATCTGTCTCCATCCGATGCCCATTTGGATGAGCATTATCTTATGTTGTGACTACAAGCTTCCTGTCCATCTTCCTTCGCTGCTCGCTAACTTCCGGCTTCCTTTATTTGGCTGGCCTCTTAGACAGTTCTAGACGAATAGACCGACTTGGACCTGGACGACCATTCTGAGAATGCCCCCTAAGAGGGTTGACAACAACTGTATCTGGATTTACTTGAAAAAACAGCATATTGCTCTTGATTTGTGCTTGAACAACTGCAACCATCTTAGTCTGAAAATAATTCAAGACGTTTTCTAGATGGTCAGCAGTCATAGGATGCTCAAGGTTCTCCTAAATGACAGGCGCTCGACTTCGTCTAGGAACGTTGACAATAGTCGGAGGCCTATCCCTTCCTCGATGTGGTCTTTCATTATCCACTGTATCTTCTACTCGAACCTCAAAACTTTGGTTTGTTGATATATTGGATGAGTGACAGTTAGTCATCGTTGCGTCTCCTCCACAGAAGGCGCCAAACGTTATCCTCAACAGGTTCTTAGAAGGAGACTTGTGCAACGATATCCTGGTTAGTTAACTCCGAACCTTAGCTTCGTTCCCGAACCTGCAAAAAGGGATCCACCCTAGAGGTTTGGGTGGTGGCTCTCCCTCCGAATCTTAGGTCAGATATCAGGAGTAATAAGGGAAAGTTTTAGAGAGAGAGAGAATTGTGACAGACTAATAGTACAATGCCCTGAAAAAGGTACCTTTCTCCTGAGTTCAAGGACTATTTATAGTGCTTGGAGTGATTGTTGTACCTTGAAGTCACCATAATTCAAGAGCACCTGATTGGCTAAGCAATGGGAGCATGACACGTGGCAGACAATGATTGGGAGGTACACATCATCCAATCATATGCAGATGTCTTTTGGGGATTTGGGCCTGAGTGTATGCCGGGCCAAGAAGATGGACTGGTACTTTTCCTGAATAGGGATTTGTACTTCAGCTATCCACTTTTTGCCTTGTACTCATATTTGCAGGTAGGAGACATGTGGACGCTCCATATGCCATAGATTCCCAATTCCTTAAAAATTAAACTACTAACTAATAATTAAGAAAAACATAATCATAATAATATAAGCAACTATAATGGAATAATAAGAAAGAATTAAAAAGGGAATAATAAGGAAAATAGACAAATACCAATCAATGACGAATATTGAAAAAAATTACTCTATAAAAACATGGTTTTTCTCCACTAAAAGGAGAAGTATTTATATTAAAATCATAAGCTGCACAAAACGCGCTTCAAAGCCGCAAAATTACGACAAGCCCAGGCTTCGAGGCGGTTTCTGTCTAGTCCGGTGATTGTTAGTTCATTTTCCATGGAATTAAGTGAAACATCCACCCGCCCGGCCAAGTAAGATTCCACCTAGTCCGGCCCGCAAGAAACCATAAAAAATGCTCATTTTTGAAATGTCATAACTTTCTTATCTCTCATAGAAATTTAGTGTGTGACAATTCCTTCCAAATATCTTCAAGTCTACTTCCCGACCCAATTAGAATAATTCAGTTATCATTTGTATATCAAAAGGTATGAGTAAAAGAGTGTACATGAGTCCATTTTGGCACTTGTTTCAATAATACTTTGCTTCATTCTAGCCCAAATTTTTCCTACACAGATGCTTTGTGTTCCTCATACAATCCACCTTCTTTATTCATGTTTGTTTAACTCAAACTTAGCCAACCATAGTCTAATTGCATTAAAATCACCTAAAATTCATCAAAAATAAGCAAAGGGATAGCAACAGAGCAAAAAACTTGAGTAAATTATGCAAATATGCACCTAAATGCTCTATATCAACTAGCAATGCAACCTAAATGCATACAGAATCTATGTACAAATATGACATATCAGTAAATTTATCCATACTTGTTCCAACTCAAATTCCAAATTACATAAAGTGACCAACTTATGTAAACAAGCCACCATTTTATGCTAATTGGTGACCCTCTTGGGCTCTTTGCTTTATAATAGTTATTTAAAATTTAATCATACCAATTAATATCAGATAGAATTAAATTCCTGTGAATGAAAAATTCTTCCCAAAATTATGGATTATTATTCAATTAAGGAACAACACTAGATCCAAAAAAACACTAAAATGATCATTAAAAACCAAAATTATCCATTGTAAATAATGTATGAGGTTTCCACTAGTAGATCATAGAAGTCAAAGTAATCTTACAGGTGGAGTGTCAAAACCGAACTTCTTTGCTGCATTAGATAATCATCATAAGATTTCCACGACTTTTGCTCCTTTTGCTCTTCTTGATTCCGGTTTTCAGCCTCACCCTTCTTCTTGTCGTGTTAACCCCAAGGAGGATCAAAAATAATAATGATACAAGAATCTGATACAGTAAACTTTCTAACACCAGATTATGAATCAACAAGGTTAAGGTTAGCAAACACAACATCCACGTCAGCAAGATCACGCACAACTGATAGTTAGTCATACACCCATCAAAGATAAATCCTAACAAACCTTGTACCAATATAGTAGAATAAGTAGGGTTGAATATACGTGGAGATGGTTATTATATTTTAACTTTCAAGCTTGGAAAAACTAAACGAAGTCACATATTTGGGTTTGAAGGAATTAAAATAATGGCAATAATGATAACTAAATAAAATCAGTATAAGGCAATGGTTCATCATGTTTATAGTTCACAATCAATCAAAATATGATCAACAATTTTAAGTAGTCACATATCTAGAATTGTTAATCCTACGGTCGGCTCTTCATGCTCTCAAGTAGACATATATACACTATGGTCGCTAACATAATTAGAATTGCTAATTGTAAGTGAACCTCTTAAAAGTACTATATCTCGATCTATGGCTCGTTATTAACGAGATATAGACAATGGAACAGGTTGCAAGATTAATAATGAAAACCTAATCAATTAAAGATAAGAATGACCAATTAAATAATCAAAAATATTTATTAATGATTTATAGTATAGATATAGATTCCCAAAACCCTGAAAAATAAGCTACTCAAACATCAATGAAAGAATGAAAATTATATCTAAGAACGAAAAACATAATTCAAAGCAATAACTAAATAAAAGAGAGAAAATAATAAAATACCTCTAAGGATTTCATTAACACAGAAACAATAATTAGGGTTCATGGAGGAAAAGAGAAGAGAACGTAAAACTATTCTAAAGGAACATAAAGCATAAGGGAACTATTTCATCCCTTTGAGTATTTATATAGTCCTATCATCTAACCTAAAATAAATAAAAGAAAAGAAATAAGAAAATAAAATAATACAAGGAAGATAAATGATTGGTCGATGATGAAATGCAACACCAATAAGGATACAACGCACGACCAAGGGTAAAATCACAACCATGTGCTGTTGAAGGGAGCCATTGGGCGCTGGTTTGCCATCGGTCTATGCAACAACACAATCGAAGTCAAGGAGAAACAACCCATTGAGCGCTGATTCGCCAACGAGTCTGAGTCGTCTTGAGAAAGTGATATCTCTAGTTATATGCATCCTTCATGGGCGTGTGACCAGTTGTGCTAGGCTCTTCGAGTCTCCTTTCCAACGCAACTTGAATGGCGTGAAATTGATGTATAGAATTCAAGTTATGATCAAAGGAGTGAACATGTATCGGGTCTTATGACTTCGTAATTAACATAGTTCTTCTTTTTGAACTCAAATTCATTCTTGAAAGATATTTCGCAATACTCATGAAAGCTATTTCACTCCATATGATTATAAGGAACAATACTATATCCACGAGCGTATATTCATTGATCAAAACCCGCTATTCATCAACTTTCATTGCAAAAATTATCATATTCATCCAAAATTGATTCTAGCATCCAAATAGTTATGGAACTATATGAAATATTAAGAAAACCACAAACAGAGTGTAATAGAGCACAAAATAGATAATTAATGTTAATAATGATACCTAAAATGCAACTATATGGACTAAAGTTCTCTAACAATGCAACCTAAATGTGCCTAAAAACTCTATATAAAAATAATTTATCAAATTCTCCCAAGCCAAACCAGTGCTGGTCCCAAGCAATAAGATATAGACATCGAAAAGAAAGATAATCTACAATAATATAGAACTACAATATGCCCAAACACTTAATTGAAAGCACGAGTGATATAATCATTACAGAAACTAAGCATTGAAACAATCTCGAATAATGCTACATAGCACGTCTGTAAGGCAATTTACCCTCCATTCATACCACAAATCATTCCCCCCAAGCTGGACTTAACCAAACCTAACAAACCTCATTATAGTTATGTACACTCAAATCTCTCATGTGTCAAAAGGATAAATAATGATATTCAACCTAATCAAATTGAATTAGATGAAACATATACTTCCTCTATATTTTTTTTTTATCTTTCTCACGTAGAATCTTGACACTATTCACAATTAGAGAGAATCTTTTAGATTTTTCTCAATATATAAGAAAAAATATAGCCATACGGATTCTTGTTTGATTTGTCTTAATGAGTACTTTATTAATATTCTATTATTATAATTTTTACTAATATATAAAGAAAGATATTTAATGTAAAATAAGTGCATTGGCAAGCGTGCAAAGTCAAAGTAAGAAAGATAAAAAAAGATACATATGGAGTACTCTTTAAATTTAATTTTTTGACTCACTTTTTACTCAACAAGACAATATACAAGTTTCCTTCAATTTTCACCTTCCTTCCTTGACATCCAAAACTCTTAACAAGTCCTGTCAATTACCTATATATAGACCAACTCCTTGACACTTTCGCAATTGGTGGGGTGAAAATGAACAAAAATAGAGAAAAAGGAGAAATGATGAATGGAAGTGAATTTTACGCGTGAGCTACAAGCCTACAACTAACGATCAAACCTAATCTCCGATTGTTATCTTTTACACAAATACTTCGACAATTTTTATACTAACATAGCAAAGAGAAGCTAACGCTCCCCCGCTACCAAAAAAGAATCAGATCATGCAATCTCTGCAGCAAAACCAAGTTTTGTGCTGCAACACTAGTGGAAATAAACTTACCATGTTGGAATTATATAAGACTTTTGTTAATTAAATCTACATTATCTTCTAGATGCACTTACGCTGCCACAACCATAATCTCAAATTCGATCCTTTACTTCAATCTCATTTGCATTATTAGGCTAAGTGGCTAACCATGGAAAAATTAATGAGTAGCAAAGGGATCGAAAGTATGAACATTGAACAAGAGAAACTATTATAGTCACACACTGCACAATCATTGTTACTAGTCCCATGTCTCACATACCATATCATATGATTATGCCAATGCCTCCAACAAAGCTCTAGCCTAAGGGAAGCATACAGGTCAGCTGTACATAACCTTACTCGTTACAAGATGACTTTTAAGGGTTGTAACAGGGCTAAGGTTAAAGGCATGGAAAATGATTTGGGAATTATGATGAAAAGTAAGAAGCAAGAGCATGAAAAAACTGAAAACAAGACCAAGAAGGTCACTACACTTCACGCATCAACCAACATCTCCAAATATATAACCAATAACGGTTTTGCTCAAATAATTCAAAAATAACCCTTTTTCTTTCACTTTATTAACAAGTCTCCTTTTTAATTTTTTTTGTTTCATTTCGTTCTTTTTTTTTCCTATTCACTAGTGGAAAAAAGTTCAATCGTTTCGATAAAAAGAGGCGTGACATATTCGATTTTTGGTCTGGAGCGGTTGAAAAAAGTCAAATGCTCCGGTTGAAGACCAAATCAGATACCTAATAACTGGTTTAGTTTTCAATAAAAATTAGAGCAGTTAATATTTAACTGGTCCGATTTTCAATAAAGAACCGTACCAATTAAGTGTGGGAAAAAATGAAAAAAACTCCTTGTATCCAGCACAACAAAGGAGAAAGAGCAATTACTTTTGGTCTGGAAGAAAGAACAAGAACAAAGGAGAAAGAAAGAGCAAAGCGAAACTCGAATAAAGTGGTGATGGTGGTCGATCTCTAACGGTGCTGCTGGTGCTTCGACAAATTAAGCCTCAGGTTCATATCTAGCGAATCTGCAGATTTGGTGGTCGTGCCGGAGGTTGTATGTTGACGAGATAAGATGTTGGCGGTTGGTGGTGGTTGTTGACCAGGAACGAGGAATTGAGATTGATGGAAGAAGAGGATGAGAGGAAGTTGAGAGAGGAAATTTTCGAAATGGAGTTTAGGGTCAGGGAAGAGAGAGGTGAAGTTGAGAGGCTGAAAAAGGAAGAGGATGAGATGAAGTTGAGAGATGGAACAGAGAATGGCTTCAGAGTTAGGGAAGAGCGAGGTACGTATATATGGGTAAGGATTAGTTTATTTAAGGAAAGAGGGTTGGGGGATGTTGGTGGTCTGCGGTTCATTAAAGGACGAACCGTTTAGGCCAAGGGCGGCGTTCGGAAAAGGGATATGCTTGGACTTAGACTTTTTGTCCACTAAACTGAGCCGGTCAGAGGAGAATCGAATCAGTTAACCTAAACTAATCCAGTTCTCCTCCCCACCAGATGAGTTGTGTAACCCGAAAAATTTCGCCCAAAAAGAATTACTTTACTGATCTGACTTTGTGAAAATCGGATCAGTTTACTTGTATCATTTAAGGGTTTTCCATTTAAATTTTCAATTCAGTTTTCAAGCTCACTAAATATATTTTACATCCATTTGAACCACCAATAGAGCACTTTATTTCAACACCAACCAAACCAAAACTCATACTCGATCCCCGAAGCGTAGCTTGGGACCTGAATCAAATGAGGCCAAGGGCTTATATTGTAGGTATCAATGAGACAGAGTCAAAAACGATCAATGGGCTAGAGAAAGGGTAGTATGAAAACAAAAATAACTTTGGAGCTAAAATCATGAAATATAATGCCTCAATCATATCAAAATATATGCATTATTTAATATCAAAGAGTACCAAGTCAAAATCTAGATCAATGTGACAAATGAGGCACTAATCACATGTAAGAATAGAATTGATATGAATACATCAATTTATTAGGCGCACTCACTTATGTTAAGGTGTCTGCACACTAAAGTCAAATGAAGTCAAAGAGAGATCAACTAATCTTACCACAAACAATCAATTGCAAAACAATCATACTATGAAAAATCATGAACAAGATGAATGACGCTTTGGAGTTGTAGTGAAATATCAACAAGATTCTCAATAAGTGCTAAAAATAGTCTCATAAATGCAACTAGAATGAGAAAAAATATGCTAATGCAATTGAGAATGATAAAAGTTGTGCAGATTTTCTGGTTACACGTAAAATCCCTCTCGTGATGAGCAATGCAAACTGTGCAACATGCTATGAAAGCAGTAAATTCTATGCTAAAATGTAATAAAGGATAGAATATTCATCCCCCAAGTTAGAATATGCATTGTCCTCGGTGCAAAATCAAGATTCAATAAGGAATAAGATCAAATTTCATCGATCATCAAAGCATCAAACACTCCCACAAATACCAAAATCCCCCATTGAAAACAGTCATTAACCCCAACAAGCGACCTATCAATGAAAGTTGTAACAAGAAATCAACAAGTATGAAATCTAAATCAACAATGCAACCAAAATAATCGAAGGGAACATCAAGAGCATCAACGAAATAGGATAAAGAGGCTTACAACCCAATTTAATGGAAAAAAAGAGTCGAATGAGCTCAAATTTTATGTGGCAATGCGGAAACCAAATTGTACCGATGTGTAGTCGACTGAAAGGAATCTTATAACAACCATTCATGAAAATGAAACAAGAAAGAAAAAAATAGATTTAAAATTAAAATATTATAAAGAAAATGGGGTGACTATTGGGACAAAAGAGTAATAGTAAAATGTAAATTGAAAAAAATGAAAGAAAAAGAAAGAAAAAGAAAGAAAAAGAAAGTAAAAGAAAGGAAAAGGAAACACGGAAGCGAGCAAAGATAACAGGGAAGGTGCTATTGGATTGATGCGCCGCCATGGCGAGGTTTGCGATGGCTGTTGGTGTTATGACGCAGTAGTCGATAGGGGTTTGTTTTTGGCGTGATCAGAAGGGACGGTTGTACAATGGGGTGTCGCGCTGCTCGGTTCGGGTGGTGTAGAGTAATGGTTGTATGGGGGCTGACTAAGTTTCATACCGCGCCTCATAGAACGATAAGAATCGTCATGGTCAATACATTTGTTAAAAAACCGTTGACTGTGTCATGCCGGTTTTATCAGGATACCTTAGTGGTATTCCTGCCCTAGGCTATTCTCATATAAGCCTGGGCCTGATCCAGTTACAATCTAATGCGCCTATGAGCCTAAAGATAAGTTTTAAAAGAGGATAGAATTATATCCAACCAATAGGAGTGGAGTCCCATTCTAACAAGGACTCCTGCCGACCCCTATAAATGCCCTGTTGATCTGAGTCATAAGGCATCGGGGGGGCGTTCCTCAAATCAACCCGAGGTTAGTTTACGTGCTTTATTTTCACACCCTACCACTTATTCTATACCGGAATAATTGGCGCTAGAAGGAGGGGTGAACTATACCTTTAAGTCTCAAGCCATAACTTTGCCAGCATAACAACTCTCATGGATCTTAATCAGAATTTTGGGATGCTGGATACTGATGAGAACAATGTCCCCCGGGGATAGCACCACCAGGTTTCTCAACTCCGCAACCGGTGGTAGGATCGTCCAAACCACCACCTGATAAGGGAAGGAAGGTCACTGACACCCCTCAGTCAAGTATCTTTGAGGTGCTCAAACACATGTTCACTCTAGAGCAACTCAAGAGTGCGGCGGAGGTTTTCCAGGCCATGGCCAGCCAGACACCACCGACCAGTCCAGCCGGCAAGCGTCCCCTGAGCAGGCCCCATAGTCCAGTGAGGAAGATGCGTTCACTTACAACGGGTCGCCAGGGTGAACAAGGCGGAATGACCAGGATCAGGTGGCGAACTACATCCACTGAGCAAGTGGGAGGAAACAATGAAGAAGAGGATTAAGAAACAAAGATCCAACAGTCAACCTAGCCCAGAAGAGAAAGCGAGTACCGACGAAGGGCACCGGTATCCTTGAGAAACTCTCCTTTCTCCACTGCCATCCTCCAAGAGCCCATGGAGAAGATCAAAATGTCGATATGCAAATATGATGGCAAGACAGCCCCGTAGGATCACATCTCGACACACGAAGGCCATATGCTATTGTACACCGACACCGACACGGTATGGTGTAAGGTGTTCCCTTCTATGTTGACTGGGCATGGTCAGACATGGTTCAAGAGCATACCGCCGAAAACTATCTTCGATTTCCGCCAGCTCACTTCAATGTTCGTTACACATTTCATCAATAACAAGCGCACGGAGAAAACTACCGGCGAGCTGATTTTCATCAAGCAAGGAGACTCAGAGAGCTTGAGGGACTATGTAGGGCGCTTAAATGCAGAAGTTGTCACCATCCCTAGTCTGCAGCAAGAGGTAGCGGTCTTAGCCCTAATGACAGGTCTAAAAGAAGGAACTACCTTCAGAACCTACCTTGGACACAAAAAGCTGACAAGCCTGACATAAGTCTTAGGGAAGGCAAATGACCTCATCAGTGGAGAAGAGTTCGACAAGGCGGCAGCTGCTAAATGGCCGGAAGGGTATGGAAAGGAGAAGGAGAAAGACAAGTATCGGAAGGACAAGAAACCGGACAGTTCAGGCAAAAGGGAAGAAAATAATTCTGTAAATAAAGGTCAGGAAGGGCGATTTAACTGTTACTGTACACACCCTTGACTATGTCCCAGACAGAAATCTATGAGCTCCACAAGAAAGACAATAAGTGGCAGTGACCCAGAAAGATGTACTACAAAGGGAGGGATAAATCGAAGTGGTGCGAATTCCATAGGGATTACAGAAATGTCACAGATGACTGTAAGGACCTGAAAGACGGGATAGAGGACTCGGTGCGAAGGGGATACTTTACGCAATACCACACAAGTGTAGATCGGAAATCCCCGTCAAAACGACAACAGGAAGTCTGTGAAAGGATTACTGAAATCCACATCATCTCAGGAGGAGCGGCGCATGGGGGAAGCATACATGGTGCCAAAGCTAGCCTGAAGGAGGTTAGGCACCAAGTACATTATCACAACACCGTACAATGGCCGACCCCCCCGAGCATGTCGTCTGTGGCTTTTACATCAGAGGATGCTAAGGGAATTATTTATCCTCTTGATGATCACTTGGTAGTATCTCTGCAAATCTCGACAGCAATGGTCCATCGCATACTGGTAGATGGCGGCAGTTCCGCCAACATTCTGTATAAGGACACGTTCGAAAAGATGGGCCTATAAGTGTCATGTTTAAAGCCTGTCTCATACCCCGTGATCGAATTTACAGGAGCATCTGTCGTCCTTGAAGAAAGCATCAAGCTACCGTTAAAGATCGGGGAGGAATCCTAGTCTAGAGACGTGATGGTAGAATTCCTTGTCGTTGACGTCTCGGCTGCGTACAACGCCATCATTGGGCGGCCGTTGGTCCATGATGTGCAGACAGTCGTATCCACTTATCATTTGACAATGATTTACACGTCAAACAAGGGGAAGCCGGAGAAAATCAAGGGGAATAAAGAGTCAGCTAGGGCTTGTTACGTGACGGCTCTCAAGAATTCCGATCATAAGCGACCAGCAGAGACGCCGCCATCAGAGAGGAAAAGGTGTCGAACGGAGAATAAGGCTAAACGGGATCTATCAATGGAGAACTTTGAGGGAAGGCCGATAGACCTGTCGAGACCTAGCCCAGAGTGCAAGACAGAAGAGATTAGCCTAGAGCTAGATAGGCTGGAAAGAACGGTAAAGATTTGGCAGACCTGGCAACTGACGTCAAGATCAACCTAATAAACTTCCTATGTGATCATGCTGACGTCTTTGCCTTCTCCGCAGACGACATGCCGGGAATCGACCCCGCATTCATTTTCCACCGGTTGAACGTCTATGAGGATGTGAGGCCGGTAAAATAGAAGAAGAGAAACTTCTCCTAAAAAAAATGCAGCAATCAAAGAAGAGGTCGATAAATTGCTAGCGGCAGATTTCATCAAACCATGCGACTATCCAGAGTGATTACCCAATGTGGTAATGGTCAAAAAGGCCAATGGGTCATCGCGGATGTATGTAGACTTAACTGACCTTAACAAAGCCTGCCCCAAAGATTGTTACCAATTGCCCAGGATTGACCAACTAGTACACTCCACAAGCGCCCACGCCTTGCTGAGCTTCATGGACGCTTTCTCGGGGTACCATCAGATCAGCCTATTAGAGTCTGATAGAAGTAAGGCGGCTTGCATCACTGACGCAGGGGTATACGCTTACAAGGCCATGTCGTTCGGTCTTAAGAATGTCAGTGCTACCTATCAGAATCTGGTGGACAAGATCTTTGAACATCCGAAAGGCCGGAATGTGGAAGTATACGTCGATGATAGCATCGTGAAAAGCCTCACGGAGGATACTCATGTTGTCGACTTAGGGGAAACATTTGTGACCCTCCGCAAGCATCAAATGAAGTTGAACCCTAAGAAGTGCGTATTTGGGGTTATGTCCGGCAAGTTTATGGGCTTCATGGTAAGCGAGGGGAATAGATGCCAACCCCGACAAGATCAAGGCAATCAACGAGTTTCCGGAGCCAAAGCACATACGAGACATCCAAAGGCTGACATGGAGGATGGCGGCCTTAACCAGGTTTGTTTCCGAGTCGGCAGAATAAGCCCTGCCATTCTTCAAAGTCCTTAGGGGAAACAAGAAGTTCGAATTGGGGGATGAGCAAAACCAGGCCTTCGAAAAGGTCAAGAGCACTTCAAGAAGTTGCCAACGATAACACGACCCGAACTTCGAGATAAGCTGCAGCTATACATCTCGGTGTCTGAGAAGACGGTAGCTGCGGTGTTGTTAGTGGAAAAGCAGGGGCAGCAAAGCCCCATATATTTCATAAGCCATGTCCTAGCTGGAGCAGAGCAGAGGTATGAACTGCTGGAGAAGATGGCATATGTCGTGCTCATAGCGGCATGAAAGCTGAGGCCATACTTCGACTCCCATACCACCCAGGTACTCACCAACCAGCCCTTGGAGAAGGCTCTCCATAAACTTGACACGACCGGCAGACTGCTCAAGTGGGCAATAGAGATGTCAGAGTTTGACATCGAGTACCGACCTCGCACGGCCATTAAGGCCCAAGCATTGGCGGACTTTATTGTCGAAACCGCATATGAAGACGAGTTTGAAAATGCTGGCATCTGACAAATAGCAGTTGACGGCTCTGCCGCGCAAATAGGAGTAACTCGTGTATAAGATAAAAATGGTAGAGCTTCTCAACACAGAATCAGTAATTCCACAAATTATTAAAATAGACGGTCTAATTTTAACATAAGATTAGACAAATCCAAGCTTATATTCTTCTAGTATGCTCATTCTATCTCACTCTAACCCAACACTATTTGTGGACATCTCGCACCAATCTAATCGTTTCTTCTTTTTTCTTTCCTTTTTGTTTCCCTTCAAATCTCGAATTACAACAAACAATTTTCAAAAAATAACCCGGCGGTCTTACTAAATGGATTAAACTAGTCAATAAACAAATTAAAAAATGTTATTACTAAATGAAGTAAATTGCTCATTGCATATATAAAATTGGACACTAAATATATTAAACTGGTCATTATATTAAGAAAAGTTATTGTACGTTCTCTTTTTAATATTGGATTTGCTCTATTATCTAATTTTAAATTAAAAATAAATAATCTCCTACAAGACCAACGGTAGCAAGTATTACCTCTTCATGTTTGGGCCTTAACCTATTGTCGGGCCGCTCTACGGTATACTTGCAGCAAATTTGCACTGCATCAATTACATACTCCTTTAAAAAGGAAACATATAAAAATTGGAAGAAGATGAAAATGGCGTTCTTGGTTACACTGAACTTCTCTCCTCTTCCAATCTTTGCTCCGCACAAGGTAACACTATGTTTCTTTATATTTTTCATAACTTATTTGACTTATCTACTTTTTTTTAGCTCTCAAAATGTCTCATAATGTTAGGGTTTTAGATATATAATTGCGGCTTACCTTTTGAATGTCAGAGAGAAAATTATTGAGCTAATGTAATTTTGCGCTTCTTTAATTATCTTGAAATTCTATTTAAATTAGTATATTGTTATGTACTATATGTGTATTGTAGCTTTTTTAAAAATTGCTTAACATTTGGTTTACTCATATTGTCCAAGTTACACTTTGTTTGGTGTTGTTTTAACAAAGGAAGGAAAAAGAAAGGAAGAGAAAAGAAGAGAAAGGAAAAGAAGAGAAAAGAAGGTAGTTGTAGTTTATAACATTTGATATATTTGGTAGATTTGAGAGGAATCACATGTTTGGTTGTCATTAATAAAGGAAAGGAAATGAAGGAAATAAAGAAAACATAGGTAAAACATTCTTACCTTTTTTTTCTGTCAAATTTCTCTGATTTTGGGAGGAAAGAAAAGCAAGTATTTAAGAGTATTTTTTTCCGTCCACTTCATCTCTTTTTCAATTAAACTCCTCTTATTTTCTTTTACCAAACATGAGAAAGTTTGTTTTTACCTTTACTTTCCTTTATTTTCCATCTAAATCCTTCCTACCAAACAAAGCCTTAGCATATTGATAATTGCAAAGTTAGTGATTTTGAGGAGTTGGGGTTGGATGTTTGCTTTAAATATAAAGATATTATTGTACTAGATAAGGCACAAATTTGGTTTGCGATTATGAACATAGCAGCAAAACTGTGTTGTTGGTTATAGTTGCGATGTTAGCTAATGAGCGTGGCCTCTGTGTTAAAGAAAAGGTTTTGTACCAACTAAGGGTGGCGTGAGTGGTTAAGGGCTTCTCGCTTCTTAACCAAGGTTTCGCGTTTGAGCCTTCGGTACGGAAAAAATCTCAGCTGGGAGGGATACTGTCCTTTGGGGTACACATGCAAACTCTCGCAGAAAATTAGTCCACTAGCCGAAGGCGGTGGAAACTCCTCGTAGTAGGACGAAAAAAAGAAAAGGTTTTGTAGTGTCTTGGAAGGGACCAAAGATTAATTGTAGTTGTAGGTGTAAGGCCTTTTAGACTATTGTTTTGAGAGGGATTGAGCCTACTTTTGACTTACAGTCCGTTTGGTAGTCATTAATAAATGGTGGTAATCGGAATAAATTTAAAGTGTAATGTTACAAAGGAAGCACCCTTAAAATTCCATGGAGAGACAATTTTAACCCCGGAGTTTATTTTTTTCCTATATGGGGAAGCAATCTCACCCATAAACCCATAAGCTTGGGTTTCTACTTCGAGGGGAAGCAAATTCTATTACCACTCATTACCACTTACAAGATGGTATTAGATGGAAATAAAAATTTTAGAAGAAAAGATTAGCATTACCATGGGAATAAATAATTATTTTCTTTACAAATTTACATACAAATTCATTTCCATTACCACCATTTGTTACCAACTACCAAACGGACCGTGAGAGTAAGTATCGAAGTGTTGTAGCATACCTTGATAAGGAAGGGTGAGGCATGTACACGATGGAGTTGGAATGACTTGTAAGTAAAGGTTGCGGTTGTAGCGTATGAAGGGTGTGATTGAAGGATCTAAAGTTGTAATCATGCCTCTTATCGAGCCGAGATTTTTTCAAGGTGTGGAGTTGCGGAGATTTTTTTACTGAAGTTAAAAGGAATAATGTGAATTATATTACATCCTCCACATGCAATGGAACCTTCAAAAAATATTTCTCTGTTCAATTGTATTCCTATCCTGTAAGTGTACTTGTGAAACATTTTGGCATATGAAGTTTTTATCATTAAAGATTTGTGTGTAGTTATATTAAAGTGGTAGTGGAAATAATATCCATTTATAATTTCTTATGATTCAATGTATGCATATGGTTTAGTAGTGTTGCTTGAACTAGTTTGGTCTTATTCTTATTTAGTTGTTTAGAGGACTAAAGAGTCAGTTTTTGGGATTCGGTTCAGATATAGAGAAGCAATATTGTGAAGGGAAATGGCTGGTCATTGGAGATAACAAAGAACTGACAAGCATATATCTATAGACACTAGTGAAAGAGGAGGTCTATGTTAATTCCAACGGGACCAAAGATCTTGTTGGTATGAGGTTCGACACAACTTCTTCCAAGAAACTGTGTCTGCCTGTCTGAGTTAATATTAATTGTCCGTGTGTCAGAAGTAATCCTGGCATTGAAGAACTGAGTAGTGATACCTTGAGCTTGAATGAAATTCTGAAAGAACAAAATGGTCTGGAGGTCATAGCATATGGACTATGCCTCCTCATATAGAAATACGACCGAGCTACTCCGTATTCTCTAGATTCATATGTAGCTTGGTAGAGGCTTCAGAGTTTGAGGAATATGATTACTGAATCTAAGAAAAAAATGTGTATTGCATTGCAAATTCTACTTGCAGAGTTGCAGGTGCAATTTTCGAAATAATTCCAGTAGAATGGTACTTCCAATATTTATAACAAACATTTGTAACCTCGACTTGGCAAAATTCTTCACAACATAAAACTAGAGTTCCATCTTTCAGAAATCTTCTCTTTGCTATTTGTTTGTGCTCTCTGTCATTCTGTGGGGGAATTTGATGCCGGACATTTGCCTCCATATTTGCTAACTATACTCCTCTGCCCCTTAATAGATTTCCTATTTCTCCAATGCACGTTTTGTATCGTTAATATCTTTAATTACATATTAGTCAAAATTATAAAAGTTTGATTTTCCAAATGTACACAATGAGATGAATCAAACAAGACCCCACATGGCTATGTTTTATCTTATATATTGGAATTTTCTTTTGAGAATGTTCTTTACCTATAAATAGTGCCCAAATTAGAGATGGGATGTCTATTAATGGATGGAGGTAGTATGTGTTAGAAACCTTTGTATTTTCCAAAACTTCATGTTAGTCTGTCATGTTGATGACTAGATTTGTTTCTTGGTTTAGCTGACTCAATATGACACTTCCTTCAGGGCATACAGCAAGAGAGAACTGGTCAATGTGCAATGAGCCTAAGACATACAAGAGCAAGTAAGTTTAATTCCCTTAGCAGCCAATCATTTCTTCTTCGACTATTTCTTTTTGTTAGTTCTGTATCTTGAAATATGTACCATGCTTCTTTAGATGATTTTTATCAATTGTGGCAATGAAATCTGTCATTGTTTGGTGCCTATATGATGTGCTGATCCTTGCTTAAAGTTCGAGGAACCAAGAGCTTTGGCTGGGGAAGATAAGTTCAAGTCTGGATTTTATTATGGGGCTTGGTGTAGATGTTTGATGTATGTGGGTAATAGTCTCTTATGGTGAATATAAGAGCTGTTGCTATTAGAGAAGCTGTGGCTCATTGCGGATAGTATGAAATGTAGAGACACTGTACCAGTAATGTTCCTGCCGGAAACTGATTTATGACATTGAACTTTGGTATTTATTGGAGTTTCGATATCCGCTGTCAGTATCTTGCTTTCTCTTTGACCTGTTTTAATTTTAAATTATGTAGTTCATACATAATCTATGATATTCTCCTTTAATATGACCTCTTAGCAAAGCGAGACTTGTAGAGTGGCTCAGCAAGAGTAGCATTTCAACATAACCTGCATTGTCAATTTGACATTATGGAATTTGTGTGTGCAGCGTTCAAAACTATCGCACCTGTTTGGATCAGCAAATACATCACAATTCCGAGATTGGACTCTTGCTGCAACATTGGAGTAGCACCCAGGGATTTGTCTATTCTAGCGTCCTTTCTTTCTGATGTAAGTTATTGTCGTCGGACACTAACTGGCTACTGGGTTGGACCCGATACTGAGGATGGTTGGGGTTTTGTAGAAGCGTTAGTTGATGAAATTATGTGATTCCTTTGTTAATTATCCGTCAGTTCTTTGCTTGCCTGGCCTCTCTTGCTATTATACTTATTGGTGCACAGCTAAGCTCTCTTCTTGATTACTGAGCAACACGTTCAGCTTTCTGCTGCTACTACTGCTACTACTGCTATTGGAATTTACAAGCAGATAGGGAAAGATGAAAATCTGTTTTTGTATGGCTACTACTATCAAACTCTATGGAGAAAAGGTTCACTGAAGTGATAGAGGAACTCTAAGCCTCCCTTATTAAGAAAGAGGGCATACTGGGGTAGAACGTCTTGAAGTTTAGGACGTTATCATAATTGATGCATCAGCTGCATTTTCTTTACTAATTGATAGATTGTCGTACACCTATCAAATATAATTCCTAGCAAAATCTCCTAACAATTTAGCGGGATAAATAGGGTCGAATCCATATAGAGATGGTCATTTTAAGCTAGCTTCTAAGATATGGGAAAACTAAACAAGATAATTAATATTAGAATTGGAGTTCTAAACTAATAAAATGAGAAAACCAAACTAAAAGTATCTAGGGTAGTGGTTCACCATGTTCATATTTATAATATAATATCCTAACAACTTAACCATGTTTAATCAATTAATTAGTTATAATTATCACTAATTTGACTAAGATTTAGAATTTTTAAGTTATCATGTTAAATATAAATTACTAGACTTTGTAAAAAGAAGTAATTATTTTAGATACAAGATAACATAAATGAAAAAAAAAGAGGGTAATTCTATTCTTTTGTTTAATTCATTAGACAAAAAAATAGTAGATCTATATTTAACTATCACCAAACTATGTGGTTAAAAATTGAAACAATGACTATTTTCTGATTTAATAAATTAAAGGAAAAATAAAGAAAATATTACAAACTTCAATCCTTCTTCTATGGCAAACATGCCCCAACTTGCTCAGCTTTTCTCTGCCAAACCACTCACACCTTCATCTAAGTCAACTTGTTCAGCTTTTCAATGTTCGGTTTTGCCAAAAACCACCCAACAAAGCTCATGGTATTGAGCTTCTAGAAGCCATGAGCTTGGCTATAAATAGCCATATACACAGCGCTCCAAGCATCCCTCACCAGTCACCACTTTCACTCACCATTCTCCATCTCCAGTACTTCCTTCCTTAAGAAGGGATTCCCAGAATTGGCCCCTAATTCCGGCCGAAAAGCGCAACCCCACCAAGAATCAAGACTTCTCTCTCTTCTGTTTCGACTACTCACACCACCACCACCATCTGCCACCCTTTGCGCAACGCCCAACTGGCGCGTCAAACCCCGACCTGCGCTGCCATACTCGCGCCGCACCACTGGTCTTCTGCCGCCTATGTCGCTTCACGGACATGCCGGTTCTTCGCCTCCCTTACCGGAGCTCTTCTCCACTCCCTTGTTGTGCGGTTCATCCCTGCTCAATGAGCAGAGGTATTACCATACCTCTTACGTTTTATCTTTGTTTTCTTTTTTAAAGTTTTTAAGTTCAAGCCCTGTTATGTCCTAAATTTTTTCCTAAGCTGGAATTTGCAGGTAGGTTGATTGCCACAGCTAGGAAGCATCAGGTAGCAGCTACAGCAAGTAGTTATGAAGCTCATAAGATGATCCGGTTGAAAAGCATTGGATATTGATCAAGACCAAGTCAAGCAATGTTGTTATGCCGAAGAAATAGGGTGAAGGCAGTTGCTGAGCAGAAGAGAAGGTACCCCTTGATTTTAGGAGGTGGCACCTTATTAGGAGTTGGTTATACAATGTTCAAATAAAAAAGCAATGTTCAGAATGTGTATTAGTATATATAGAAGGGGAACAATTTGGGTAGCATAAGCTTTTACATCATTTACATTCAAACACTCTCTTCTACTTTTACATTATTCACAAGTGTATTTAGTATAAACTATAAGCTGCAAGCTGTAAGCTATAAGCTGTAATTCTGGTACATAGTGGATTGGTGGACTCAATTCCACCCGCGGTTTTTACCCTTTTTCTTGGGGTTTTCCGTGTCACCATTTCTTGGTGCTTTGTTCTTTTCTGCCTTTGTTTATTTTCGTAGCTAACATCTTTTGTTGTTCATAACTGCATTTCCATTGGCTGTAGATCCTGAGCTAAGTTCTACCTGATCAGAATTTGGCATAAACAGTTTGGCGCCCACCGTGGGGCTCTACAGCTAACTCTCATAAAAATCTCCAAAAGAAAATACCTTCATTCCCCTCTAGGAATAGATGGCTGATGATACCGCCGAAATGATGAAGGCTGCCTTGCTGAAGGCTCAGGAAGACCTCCGCCGCAATCAATCTGAAACTCAGCAGACTATTGATAGTCTCAGGAAGGAGCTGGAGTTTGTCAAGAGTAGCAAGACGCCCAAGACCCGTGTCCGTGGCGTGATTCCCCGTAATCTCGATCTTGAAGATTCAGGCGCCAGCAAAGGCGAGGACGAGGAAGCCAAGTCTGACGAAGAAGGAGAGGAAGCAGATCCCGCCACCAAGAAAATGGCGCTCCTAGAATCTCAGAACAGAAACATACTTCGCATGCTAGCAAAGTTACCTGGAGCACCAACCCCCGTGGCTGAAGAGTCTCCTAATGGCTATGCGCAGTCCCCCTTCGTGGATGAAATTGCAAGGGCTAGGATCTCTAAGAAGAGCAATGTGACCCAGCCTCACAAGCTGTACGATGGAGCTGCGGATCCCTATGATCATGTGGCGCAATATAAGCAAAAGATGTGGACTCTGTCCATTCCTGAGCACCTCCTGGAAGCTACTATGTGCAAATCCTTCGGGGCCACCTTATCTTGACCAGCCTTGCAATGGCTGATCAGCCTAAAACCAGGTAGTATCCAAAACTTTGCTGCTTTGATTAACAAATTCTACATGCAATTTGCTAGCAGTAGGATCCTGGATAAGCATACAAGCGACCTGTATCGCATCACTCAGAAGGCAAATGAAGCTATGAGGCAGTACCTGGATCGGTTCAACAAGGAGATGATCTCAGTCAAGAACCTGGATGTCCCCACCGCTATCGAAGCATTCAGGAGAGGCCTAACATATAAATCTAGATTGTATTATGAATTAACCAGGTACCCCTGCAGCACGTTCGAGGAAGTTAGAGCCAGAGCTATGGCTGAGATCCGCTTCGAAGAAGACGAGGAGTCCAGGTACGGGAGCGAGCCCAGCTATGATCGAAAGGCCCAGAATCAGAAGAAAAGTGACTGGCGTCACCAGCCATATCAAAAGCGCGAAACCAATATTGTAGCCAACAAAGCCACAGATAAATCTCCTAACAATGACTACCCATCTATTGCTTCCTACTGCTTTAATATGGATGCAGGAGGCGTAGTAAATGCGCTCGATGAGCTGGGGACAACAGCTAGATGGCCGCGCAAGAGCGACAGACTAGACAGCGAGAAAGACACCACCAAATGGTGCAGCTATCATGGTGACCATGGCCATCAGACAGAAGACTGCAATGCCCTCAAAAAAGAAGTAGCCTGGCTGCTTAAAAAAGGCTATCTCGAGCATCTGATGGGTAAGAAGGGGCAGCGAGAGGACAAAGTTGGTCCCAGCCAGCAGCAACCTCGTCCACCACCTAAACCTCTACACGATAAGGTAATCAATTTTATCTCTTGTGGTTCAGAAATATGTGGACTAACATACTTTGCAGCTAAAAGATTCGCTCGAGAAGGCTCCAAAACTGCGCCAAGTCCACTTAGAAGCGTAGAAGAGAAAAAGCTCAGGAGTATGACCATCAGTTTCGACGAAGAGGATGGAGATGAAGAAGCTGACAATCATGACGGCCTCGTCGTGTCTCTCACCGTCAGCAATTGTCTCATGAAACGAGTCTTAATAGACAACGGCAGCTCAGCTAATATTATTTTCAAAAGCGCCCTCGAAAGCATGGGGCTGCAGGAAGCTGATATCCTTAGGAAAGCAACTGTCCTGTTCGGGTTCAATGGTGAGCCAGCTACAACGCTTGGAGAGATAGTGCTGCCTACCTATGCAAAGGGAGTCAACTTGCAAACTAGATTCAATGTGGTAGATTGTCCCTCAGCGTATAATATCATCATGAGGACACCGTGGATCCATAAAATGCGAGCTGTACCTTCAACTTATCATCAGACTATCAAGTTCCCTACCAAATGGGGAGTGCAAGAATCAGGGGCGATTGCAAGCTAGCCAGGGAGTGTTATAGCATTTCTCTAAAAGCAAAGAAGGAGTCTATCTAGCAATTACAGCAAGGTCCAGCGCCAGCCAAGCCAGCAGAGCAAGATGTAGATGAAGTAGTGCTGGACCTAGCGAAGCCGGAGCAGACCGTGCAGATTGGGGCATCCCTGCCAGCTGAGGAAACAGCGGATTATTAGTTCCTAAAGAAAAATATAAGCTGTTTTCGCATGGAGCCAGAAGATATGGTAGGCATTGAGCCTGACATCATTACCCATAAGCTGAATGTTGACCCCAATCGAACCCGTAAAGCAGAAAGAAGAAAATTCGCTCCAGAAAGAAATTTGATAGTTAATGAGGAAGTAGAGAAGCTGCTGAAAGCTGGGAAGATCCGAGAAGTCAAGTACCCAGTGGCTAGCTAAGTGGTGGTTGTAGGCAAGAAAATGGCAAATGGCGAGTGTGCATTGATTTTACTGATCTCAATAAGGCGTGCCCTAAAGATCCTTCCCACTGCCACATATTGATGCATTAGTAGACGCTACAGCTGGCATGAAAGATTAACATTCCTGGATGCATACTCAGGCTATAATCAGATACTCATGGATCCTGCAGATCAAGAAAAGACGCCTTCATGACTGAAAGAGGTATCTATTGCTACAAGGTGATGCCCTTTGGGTAAGAAGCAGATGCTACCTACCAGAGGCTAGTCAACAAAATGTTCGAGAAGCAGTTGGGGGATACGATGGAAGTCTATATAGACGACATGCTGGTCAAAACAAAGAAAGCTGAGGATCATGTAGATCACCTGCAAGAAACCTTCGAAGTTCTGAAGAAATATGGGATGAAGCTCAACCCTAGCAAATGCTCCTTGGGGTCCCTGCGGAAAATTCCTGGGTATATAGTCACCCAGCGAGGATAGAAGCTAATCCCAGCCAGGTGCAAGCATTGATCACATCCAATCACCCGGAATCTGAAAGAAGTCCAGAAGCTGACTGGAAGAGTAGCTGCGCTAAATAGGTTCATATCCAGGTCCTTTGACAAATGCCACCTGTTCTACAACATGTTGAAAAAGAATAAAGGATTCAACTGGACAGCTGAGCATGAAGCTGTGCTGCAGGATCTGAAGGCTTATCTAGCTCAACCTCCCCTGCTCTCGAAACCAGCGGCAGGAGAGACACTCCAGTTATATCTAGCTGTCAGCAGCAAAGCGGTAAGTGCAGTGCTATCTAGAGAGGCAGAAAGTCAACAACTCCCAGTTTATTACGTAAGTAAATCCTTGCTGGACGCTGAAACCAGGTACACATCACTCGAAAAATAGTATTAGCTTTGATACATGGCATCTCGTAAGTTAAGGCATTACTTTGAGTCTCACCTATTCATGTTATGACTAATTATCCTATCAAAGCGGTGTTAGAAACCAGAGTGTCAGGGAGAATGGCCAGGTGGGCTATATCCCTAAGCGCACATGACATTAAGTATCTGCCTAGGACAGCTATAAAATCTCAGGCTCTAGCTGACTTTGTGGCAGACTTTAGTCCTGACCTAGCAGCTGCAGCTGAAGAGGAATGCGCCACATCAATAAATAGGTAAGTCTGGATCCTGGCAGCTGTATGTCGACGGATCCTCGAATTTCAGAGGAGCTGGCTAGGTGTAGTACTAAAGTCACCACAAGGGAACATGATAGTACGCGCTATCTGTTGTGATTTTAAAGCTACTAACAATGAGGTTGAGTATGAAGCCTTAATTGCAGGCATGATATTAGCGTATGATTTAAAAGCTAACAGTTTACATGTGTTCAGTGATTCGCTGTTGATAGTAAGCCAGGTAAAAGGAGAATATGCAGCTAAAGATTCAAAGATGGCCTCTTACCTGGAGTTAGTCAAAGATAAAGCTAAGCTGTTTGAAGAGTTCAGCATAAAGCAAATCCCAAGGGATCAGAACACCAAGGCTGACGCCCTAGCTAACTTGGATCAGCACTCAGAAAATGCGATTTAATTCATACCAATAGCTCATCTAGCTGAAGCCAGCCGTACAAGCAGGTAACGTGGTGCAACCAGATAGCAACTGCGCAGAAAGCACAGCTGGACCCAGCCAATAATCGAATACCTGGAAAGGGGTCCTGCCAGAAGATAAGCTGGAAGCCAGGAAGCTGCGAATGAAAGCTACCAGGTATCATGTCATTTCAGGTACCTTATTCAAAAGAGCCTGCGCTAGTTATGACCTACTGCAAAGATGCTTGGAGAAAGATCAGTGGGAGCCCACACTCAGAGAATTCCATGAAGGCGAGTGCGGATCCCATGCAGCAGGGAGAAGTTTGTCAAACAAGATCCTAGCATAGGATATTATTGGCCAACTATGCGCCAGATGCAAAAGGTACGTGCAAAAATGCGAGAGCTGCCAAAAGCATGCAGGTATGTCCCACCAGCCAGCTGAGGTATTGCATCCCACCTTGACACCCTGGCCTTTCATGAGGTGGGGCATGGACATTGTGGGAAAACTACCAGTAGCCCAGGGCAAAAAGTCTTCATGCTAGCACTTACGGACTACTTCTCCAAGTGGATCGAAGCTGGGGCATTCCAGCAGGTAAGGGACAAAGAAGTGATATCTTTTTGCACACTAAATTATTTGCAGGTTCGGAGTACCTAGCAGAATATTGTGATAATGGTCCAATTCATAAGTGATAAACAAGGCAGTTTTGTCATGAATGGAACATCAACCTGGTAACCTCAACACTTAGGTACCCGCAAGCTCATGGGCAAGCTGAGTCCAGCAATAAGGTAATTATCAACGGCATCAAGAGGCGCTTAAAAGCTAAAAAAGGAAAATGGGTAGAGGAGCTGCCTAAAGTGCTCTGGCAAACAGGACAACACCAAGAGGTGCTACAGGAAGGACTCCCTTCTCGCTCGTGTATGGATGCGAGGCAGTGCTACCTGCAGAAGTAGCTATCCCTACAACTAGGTATGGCTTGCTGACTCCAGAAGCTAATGACGAAGAACTCAGCTACAACCTAGACTCCATCGAGGAGCTAAGAGATAGTGCACTAATAAGGATGGCTGCGCAGCAGCAAATAGTAGCTCGCAGCTTTGAGAAGAATGTCAAAGCCAAAGTATTCAAGGTAGGAGATTGGGTTCTCAGGAAGGTATTCCAAAATACTCAGGAGCTGAATGCGGGTAAGTTAGGGATAAGTTGGGAAGGTCCTTACCTGATTGATCAAATAGTTGGAAAAGGTGCTTATCGCCTAATCACTAAGGATGGGAAGGCAGTATCCAGAAGCTGGAATGCTTCTCATCTCAAGCTGTATCATTTTTAACCTGGGGCATCAGCCAGGTTACCACCGGGCCACAGGCGCCAGAATCTCAAGTAAGGCAACCATTGTTTTGCACAAGGCATTGGTCCACCAGGTAAGCAAAATTCTCTAATGTTTGTGATAACTTAAGTACTCTAAGATTGTTGTTCATGGCAACGACCTACCTGGGTTTTATCCATGTGCAGACAAACGCAAGGGGTCACAACACTCAGGCAGAAAGCTGAAGCATAAAAACTCAGCTATATGGTCGCAGCACCTAGTCAAGCAGCTAAAGGTCGGAGCACCAGAACTTAGCTGGATGGTCGTAGCACCAAGAAAACGGGCCCAACCAAAGCAAAGTCAACAAGTACACCAGGTAAACATATTGTTCAAAGCCAGTAAGTATAAGCATGCATGCAACAAAAGTGTTTCTAAATTGAAAAACATAGAATCACAAGTTCAAAAGGTAAACATAAGTCACACGATCAAAGAAGAAATATGTTCGTACATAAACACATTGCCTCCATAGGCAACGGTAAAAAATAAAAACCAACAAAAAGATGAGATTAAATTGTTCTAAGATGAATTGCTAAGAAGCTGAAGAAATCAAGAGACTACACTAGCATCATCACCAGCGACCTTCTCCTTGTCATCTGGTGCAGCATCTTCCTGCTGGCCAATCGTAGTCGGAGACTCAGCTGTGGATTGATCAGAGTCATTCGCCTTGCCACCTGTAGCCAAAGCCTCCAAAGTAGCCATAGAGTCCAGCTTGAGATACCTGTCGATGTAGTAGTTGATGCCTTTGTCGTCCAGGTTTTTAAAGCAAATCAGGTATGCCAGCTTGGCAGTCTCTATGATTTTGGCTTCAGCTTGAATGTCTAAGGCCCTCTCCTCAGCATCCTTGGCAGTTGCGGTCAAACGTTCAATCTCCTTTTCGGCTGCAGCTAACTTTTCATCCTTCTCCAATCTCTCCTTCTCAATCAGCTTTAACTCAGCAGCTAGCTTGTTTTCAGCATCCAACCTGGCCTGCTTCTCTTTCTCCAGCTTAGTCTGATGACTCAAGTTGTCCTTTTGCAGACGAGCCACCTTATCTTGAAGGGAAGCCACAGTTCGTAAGTTGTCCCTGGCAGCTAGACAATTCTGGGTAAGCTGGCATAAGAGAGATGGAGCGTAAGTATAAAAAGTACACTAATGTTTAATACGTAAGGTAATATGCTGAACATTATTAACCTGCAGCGATAGCTGGACAGTGTGGTTCAGAGTTACTTCTGGATCCTGTCCTTTGAGCCTATTTTGTGCAGCTGGGAAAAGAAGCTTTTCAGCTGAAGGCCAGATACTACCTTCCAAACCTGCTTCAGCCAGGAAGTCGGTAGGTAAGCCCACAAGGAATTCATCTTCCTTGGGTCATTTGGCCGTAATATCAATAACGGTAGGAACCGAAGCTGAGCGTAGCTGCTTGCGGGGAGGTTTCTCAGCTTGTGAGTGGCCAGAAGAAGCTACTGACCTTTTTCTGTTTTTCAGTCTGTCCATAGCATCCTCATCAGAGAGGGTGCTGGATTTAGCTTGAGCTGTGCGCAGCAAGTAGCTAGTTAGCCAAAGAGTCTAAGTAAAATTCTAGGATAAAATAAAGTCACAAAATTGTTGTCCAGGATTAACTGAAGACATGGAGTTCGTGCGAGAAGAGATCTTTGAGTCTAGCGGAATGATCTCAGCTAAGGCCGCGTAAATGTGCTCCTCA
The DNA here is from genome assembly GCF_026745355.1 of Beta vulgaris subsp. vulgaris. Classification (NCBI taxonomy): domain Eukaryota; kingdom Viridiplantae; phylum Streptophyta; class Magnoliopsida; order Caryophyllales; family Amaranthaceae; genus Beta; species Beta vulgaris. Next base: position 32,745,952 of record NC_079205.1, on the reverse strand, counting down.
ATAGGTAAATTGAACAGATCTGCTAATCTTTCGGCTTGTTCAGGTATCTGGGAAATTATGGGACCAAGACTTGCAGGGAAAGCAAGGTAAGAACCTAGTTAATTCATTTTTAGGAATAAGAGACAAATTGAATGAGTAAGTAACTTTATTAAACCAACCCCCAACTAGAGAGTTCCCAGCTTCGCCTAGGGAGTCTTTCACTACGAAAAAGTATCTGGTTTTCCAGATAGAGTCAGAGGCAATTGTGCCATCTATCAGCGGGGGGTAAGGTGCTTTAGCCCTAAGAGTGATAAAACCCTTGGCTGATTTCCTAACGCTGTAAGCTGTCAGGAGTTCGTTTAGAGAAAAGGGGTGGTGCCATGTATTGGTAAGGGTTTCTAAAACCAAGCAGGTTTTCCACAGGGCTGGCATCAGCTGGCCATGTGAAAGGTGGAGAACCTCCATAAAAGACCTAGTTAGTGGGGAGAAGTTGTAATTGTAGCCCAAAGAAAAGGATGCTCGTAATAGCAGATGTAATCGTCGGGGCAAGATTCAGGTCTGCATGCCTGAGAAGGAACGATGATTTGAGCGACTTCAGGGAAATTCCCCAGTCTCTTAAGCTCGTCTATCTCTTGCGCAGTAACCAACGAAGATACATCATCAATTGCTTTACCCATCAGGAGGAAGAAAAGAAAAAGGACGAAAGAACTTCAGAAAATGAAAGAGAGAAGAAGAGAGAATTTACCTGAGAGGAGAAAATTCGTAAAAGAGTAGGGTAAAGTAGAGTCTCAGGGAGAGGTGAATGACCCTTAAATACTTGGAGCTCAATGGTACTCTAGTACAACGGATAAATATTTAATATCGTGCATAAGTTATCTTTTAGCTGCTAATAAGTAATCAAGTGGTAAGTGAGCTTATCTTTTCCCAAGAAATGTCATCTTCAAGGCGAGAGAAAAAGTTATCTTTTAGGCAGAAAAATTTATCTTCTAGTATTTTTATCTTTTGAGGTAAAAGGATAGAAATTGCGAATGTACAGGAATTTATCCTAATCATGAGCTGATATTTTTTGCTAACAAGTATTTTATTCTATTTGGTAACTTGTGACTTTAACTAAGTTGCGCCTAGGTTGGCATCATAAGTTAGGGGCAATTGTTATGTCCTAAATTTTTTCCTAAGCTGGAATTTGCAGGTAGGTTGATTGCCACAGCTAGGAAGCATCAGGTAGCAGCTACAGCAAGCAGTTATGAAGCTCATAAGATGATCCGGTTGAAAAGCATTGGATACTGATCAAGACCAAGTCAAGCAATGTTGTTATGCCGAAGAAATAGGGTGAAGGCAGTTGCTGAGCAGAAGAGAAGATACCCCTTGATTTTAGGAGGTCATGGCACCTTATTAGGAGTTGGTTATACAACGTTCTAATAAAAAAGCAATGTTCAGAATATGTATTAGTATATATAGAAGGGGAACAATCTGGGTAGCATAAGCTTTTACATCATTTACATTCAAACACTCTCTTCTACTTTTACATTATTCACAAGTGTATTTAGTATAAACTATAAGCTGCAAGCTGTAAGCTATAAGTTGTAATTCTGGTACATAGTGAATTGGTGGACTCAATTCCACCCGCGGTTTTTACCCTTTTTCTTGGGGTTTTCCGCGTCACCATTTCTTGGTGCTTTGTTCTTTTCTGCCTTTGTTTATTTTCGTAGCTAGCATCTTTTGTTGTTCATAACTGCATTTCCATTGGCTGTAGATCCTCAGCTAAGTTATGCCTGATCAGAATTTGGCATAAACAAGCCCCAAGCCCAATTGAACCTATTGATGTATTAATTAGTGTTGGGTCTAAAAATCTGATTCAAGTAATTAAACTATTTTGTCACAACAACTTATTGGGATAAAATCAGAGTTACATAATGTTGGATTAAACCAATGTAGAGTAACTAAAACTGATTTAGTGTTCTATTAAACCATGCTAGTTTAATATATTAATTAAACATAATTATTGGCCTTAAAACCAAATTCGCATAACTAAACCACTTAATTTAGCTCACACCTTTAGCTATTTGAACTAAGTTTATATTAAGTATTAAACTAATTCTAGCGATTTGAAATTATAATTGCACATTAGAAACACTTAACTTATATAAAATGACTTTATATTAGCTCATAGTTAAATGAAAACTATTGGAGGTTATTAATAATAATATCTTGGATAATTAAATTAACAATAATTATTTAGTAGTAATCATAGTAAACTTATGTGTAAGCAAGTAACTTGATAGTTTTTACTCATTGATTTCAGGTTGTGAATTAAACTGAAGTTAGAATGTTATATTGTTATAAGATAGGTTCTCTTAAAATGTGTTCATTTAGTAACATGATAAAGAATTAGAATTACAATGACTTTAATTTATCATTAATCATGTATAAGTTTATAGTATTATTGGACGAGTAATTATAAGTAGTAATAATATCGTAAGTTTATTAAAAGTTGATAACTTAGTAAATAATTACTGCTTAAGTTAAGATATAGAAAATGAAATAATTAGAATATGAAAACCTTATTTACAAGTCATTAAACATGAATTATGAGTTAAGATTATTTATTATTATGTAGATTTATGTCTAAAATATGTTAAGAATAACAACACGATTCATAAGTTAAGACTACGATTATTATAATTCTCGATTAAGTATGCCTACTATGTTTAGAAAGATTCTATACGAGTAATGACATAGGTACTACGACGCACAATGAAATAATATTTTAGAAAAGTCGTCTTAGTTAAATAGTAACGAATTACGTTATTGAATTCTTAATTAGATTAAAGGATAAAGGATATTACAAGCCTCACCCGGCTATCAAGGTTGTTAAGTAGGAGTTCACGTAACGTCTACTGTTAATACCCGCACTCTCCTTCCAACTATGTTTCATATGATGCATTTAAGAAATGTTTATGTGATGTTTTTATGGTGTGCGGGATATGAAATGTTTGCTATATAAATGATGTTTGTTAAATGATTTTATGCTATGAAGTATGACGATTTTTGATGATTACGTTTAATGAGAATAAATTACGTTCCACGATTATGATTACGATGATGTAATGTAATTATGGTTACATTACGATTAAGATTACGTTTTATGATAACGATTACGATGATGTAATGTGATTATGATACGTAAAAGAAATGAAACATGATAAATTCAAGTGAAAGACGGTTCTTGGCAAGTATCCCATTATCTTGGCTCGTACACGTACCTCCGTTTAGGGAGGGCTAATGCCCTTGGGTGGCACCGCGCACTTCTATATTCTGGGCATTAACGCCACCTCCCGTTTAGTGATGGCTATCGTCCTCGGGTGGCTGACTCCCGTTTACGATGTTACTATGTTCTGGGGAGACGTCCCTTCTGTTGTACTAGCCAAGTTACAAAAGTAAAAGATATATGATGATGAACATGATAAAAAATGATGGCAATGTTTTATGATTATGATTTAATAGTTATTTTTACGAAATGGTTTTACTGTTTCTCTTCTCCCTATTTACTAACAAAATGAATTGAAATGCTTTTACGATGTTAGGGTAGTATGTACTGAGCCTCAGCTCATGACGTTTTGTTTTATGTCTTATGTATGGAAGAAAAGTTGTGGATCACTATTATACTGTTGTTATGGAGATTATGTATGATTCTATGAGGTTTTAGGATATTTTTTATAATGGATAAACAAGTATTATTTTATGATGATTAATTGTATAGTTTATTCTCTATTTTAGGCTATTAGTTTACTTGTGGGCCATGACCCACAGGCTTAAGTTATGATTCCACTGCCAAATAGGGTTTTGTATTTGTCGGGGTGTTACATATAAACTACCAAAATACTATCAATAGTTCAATTAATCAGATATCTAGAGCATATGTTAATCCTACGGCGGGTCTTAATGTTCTCAAAACAACATATGTTGTATGATCGCTAATATAATCAAATTTGCTAATTGTAAGTAAGTCTCTGAGGAGTACTACCTCTCTATCTATAACTTGTTGTTAGCAAGATTTAATCAGACAATTGATCATGTTCTAAGATTAGTAAAATAAATTTAATCAATTAAAATATAAATGACTAATCAAACCATCAATAACATCAATCAAGATTCATAGCATATAAACATGAATTCCCAACCATATAAAATAAAAACTACTCAATCATGAAATGGAGAATAAAATTTAGATCTACAAAGGAAAACATAATCCAAGAAAAACAATGAAAGAACTAAAAAAAACTCATGAATTGATGAAGAAAAATAGAAATTAGGGTTTACTACTAAGCTAGAGAAAAACTAGAACTAAAACAAACGAGGGAGTGTGAAGAGGAGATAGAGTTCTTCTTTACAAGTTACTCCTCCTATAAATAACGCTAAGTAATTAACCAAATACAACTAGGAAAGTAAGTTATTAGATAAGTAAGTTAGGAGAAAGAACCAGCCTGCAAGATGCACTGTTAAGGTGGACTTGAAGAAGGCTTATGACTCCCTTAATTGAGAGTTTATTAAAGATTTGTTGCTTGGTCAAAATTTTTCCGATGCAGTTTGTCAATTGGATCATGGTTTGCATTACTACTCCTTCATTCTCTTTGAGTTTTAATGGTGTGTTAAGTGGTTTTTTACAAGGTAAAAAAGGGTTGAGATAGGGGGATCCCATCTCCCCTCTTCTTTTTGTTCTTGCCATGGAATATTTTACAAGGCTGATGCAGAAAATAAGTAAAAGAAGTGAGTTCAACTTTCATTATAAATGTGCCCCTCTGGATCTTCATCACTTGATTTTTACGGATGACTTGATGCTTTTCAAAGGTGATGTGTATTATGTTGTGCTGTTGAAGAGAACCTTGAAGGCTTTTGCTGAAAAAACTGTCATATACTTTGGCAATGTCACATGGGATATCCAACATAGCATATTGCAACTGACTGGTTTCAGGAAAGGTTAAATTCCCCTTTAGGTACTTGGAGGTACCTATAAAATCAAAAAAACTCACTAAAACTGATTGTGACTTGCTAGTAGATAAGATCTTGAAGAGAATTGTGTCTTGGTGAACTGCTCAGTCTACATACATATTGGGCACGAATTTTTATCTTGCCTAAGAATTTAGTTTATATCCCCTTTAGGTAGGAGAGGGTGTGTGTGTACAGGGGCTGCGGGAAAGGTTAGTTTATATCCAGCTACATCTAAAAATTTCAAGCCCGTTTTGTCAAGCAACTGAACATTCAATTATCATGTCCAACTTTCGTGCTGCCAAGTACGCATCTGCACTCATATAATAAAAGGAGTCATGCTACTGAGGATGCTATATCTGATGTGTTCGATAATAAAAGGAGTTCATGTTATAGAATTATACCTTCACCTACGTTCTTTGATTAGGAACCTATAAAATTACAGTCTAAAACTGAAATTCTAAGAGCTAATGTCCTTAATCATTTAATCCATGTTAATCAAAGATCAGAAAATCACTGCTAAATAGTTTTCCAGATTACAACTACAATGACTACATCAAAAGTCTCATATTTACATAGCTTATAAGACATGTGGAATTATCAGCAATAATGCACTTATTATGAACAAATCTACCTGACTTAATTTTCTTTTGATCTCTAACCGACATGTGGGACTTATATTGCATTTCTATGCTATACGTTCCTTTCTTGGTTTACGACTAAGATTAGTTGAAGAACATATATGAATCCATTATTTTTTATTTGTATAACTGCTATTGTCTCTCTTTGTTATAACATGATATTGGTTAATTTATCATTTAAGGTATCCAATACAATCTTTGCTCCCTACTTCTGGAAAATGTGGTCTCTTGCAGTTCAATTAGTCAAAAAGTATGCCATTGTACGATGAACCATGTATCAGTTCACTTGTTATGGATCATAGATTGCAGGAGGGTTAGCGAATTAGGTATAGTTGCTATTATGAGAAAGATTTATGATAGCGCAATACAAATCTAATAATTTCAAAGAGCTCTTTGTCATGCGTAAAAACTGTCATTGTGCTTATTATGCATACAAACAACGGTGCATTCAGTAAGGATTTATATGCATTAAGGTTTCAAAATGAGAAAGGACGATGAGTTGTTGGGGACATAAAATATTCTATGTAGATCAATTAACACATAAAATGCTCACATACGCATATATGAAGCTAAATCATGCTCTTCCAAGGTTTAATCTTTGGTTTTCCAAGTGGAATTAGAGCATGGCAGCTGTCGCAGTATATGATGAAGATTCCACTATCATAAACATTAATTCTAACATCATATTGGTTTTTGCCAAATAGGAAAGTTAATTGATGCAGCTTTTCATATATTTGTTTAGTGAATATAGAAGGAAGAATCACGTTATAATATTTGCTTACTGATCCTCTACAATGGGTATAATTTCCTCTTTACATTTTTTGTAAAATGGATGCTTTTATAAATTAGTGCCCACATAGTTCAACTTTGTTCAAGTTCACTCTAGCTCGCACGGTTTTATGTTCAAACCAACCAAAAAACACATCATATTAATGTCAAAAGAGGGAGTTGGTCTAAAAAATCATGAGTGGCCACTAATAATGTTGCTTCAATTCACTTTGTTGGTCTAAACTTTGCTTAAACTACATGATATTCGTGCTTTTACATTTGGATTTATTTACTTTCCTTTTCTTGCTGTTTGGCTTGCCCATGTCTTATCCCCTTGTGCAAATTTTATTGGTTTGGCTGGGCTCATTTGTTTGAATATGTTGTAAAAAAAAGGCATTGGCATGTGATTGTCAACTTTGATTACTTCCTTCCATTTTTTTAATCTCCCAATTTAGCCATAACAGGTATAGATCATTCTGCAAGGTGCTGCTGCTATTTCCATGTTTTTATTTCCCCCTAAACTTCTTCTGGGAAATAATGATGGCTATCTTAATGTCTCTATCATATTTTATTACTTATTAGACATTGGTAGGATGTTTAATAATTATTTGAGGTAGTCTTTCTAAAACAAGCTGTAGAGAGCGATTATGGTTGTATGTTATGTGTTAAAAATTTATACATTGTAATTTATAATTTGTTACCTTTTGTTTTAGGGGCTTAACAGCGAGACGACTCGTGATTGGGCAAAACTAATAGTAGCAATGACATGTGGAGGAGATCCTTACGTGAAGCTTGAGTTGGAATGATATGGACTAACATTGCGGGTTATGACATTTTCTACAATGTGGAAAAACTACAATAGTTATGGTTTTTTTAGCTTATGAAACTTTTGACAGAATCTCTAGACTTTTTTTTCTTATTGAACCGTTGGCTAAGATTGTAGATACTTTTGTTATTGGTACTTGTGTTTGGACATCTATGTACTTATGAATTATTTTTATCACGATATTCGGAGTGAGTGGTATATGGTTTACAGGTAAATATAGTGAATGCAAAGCAAGAATGGTTGCAAAATGTAACAATTTGGTCCGGTAAAAAACGAAACAAGTGCGTTCGTAAAAAGGTGCTATAAAAAATCATTTAATAAAAGAACACCGACAAGAATTATGGTCGTAAAATGTGTTGTAAGAAATGTATGAAAAAGAATTGCAACAAGAACATTGGTCGTTAGTGGTGTAATGAAATAGTTCCAGGAGTATAATTGTGACCGGAAATTAGTCGTAGTTAGGTTAACAATGACTTTCAAAAAAGAGATTTACGACGAGAAAATCTGGTCGTAAAAAGAATCATTTGAATTTTCAAAAACTCAATTGCGACGGGGAATCTCGTCGTAGATACAAACTTTTTACGACGAGTTTTTCACCTCGTCGTAAAATATCAATGACGACGGCTCATCCAAACTGGTCGTAATGTTTTTTGCGACGGAGCCTTTTGCGACCGCGGACGACGGTACGGAAATCTCGTCGTAAAAGGCTTTTGCGACGAGAAATTGTTCATTAGCAACAGGATTTCCCGTCGTTGATGAGGGTTATTCTTGTAGTGTGTGTTGAATAAAATAACACAAATTTTTAGATCTTTTCTTTGGAAGGGGAAAGTGTTCCTGAGTAAACCTCCTCTGGTTGCTTGGAGTTGGGTATGTCTTCCAAAGATGAATGGTGGATTGGGTGTGCGTGATTGTATTCCTTAGAATATTGCAGTTGTAGGCAAATATGTTTGGCAGGATGCTAACAAAGAAGATTTACTCTGGATAAAATGGGTTCATCATGTATATATTAAATATTGTAATTGGCGGGAGTATCAAGCTCCTACTAATGCAAGTTGGGTGTGGAAAGGAATTTGCAAAGCTAAGGATGTGTATAAAGCTGGGTATAATGACAGAAACTGATGGCTAAATGTTGGGCACAAATACACCATAAGGGAAGGATATAAATGGATTAAAGGTCCATATGATAAAGTTGGATGGCATTACTGGGTCTGGAATGAAATGAATGTGTCTAAACATGCTTTTATTGCTTGGCTTGTTGCCCTTGGGAGACTTAGAACAAGGGATAGATTACTTGCTGCTGGAGTACGTTCCACTAGTGACTGTTTGCTGTGTAATCAGGGACAAGACACTTGTGTGCATTTATTTTTTCGTTGTTGTTCTTTCAACAAGATAGTTTGTGCTCAGGTGATGCAATGGTTGAACATTAGAGTGTCTGGTGAGGAGTCTCTCTATACTGGTTGGAAGAGGTGGGGTAGAAGGTATATTAGCAAGAAGAAGAAAAAAATATGCTACACTGCTTTGGCTGCTTCTGTGTATTATGTGTGGTGAGTGAGGAATCAAGCGTTGTGGAATGTTGTTGTCCCATGTCCTAGTCAGGTTGTGAAGAAAATTAAGTATGATGTTTGTTGGCGTGCCAGAACTAGAGTGTCTATTACTTGGCCTGCTGATGATAAGATTTGGCTGCAATCCCTTGAAGATGCAATTAGCTAATTGTGGTTTGTAGTTTTGTTTTTTGCTATCTGTTTTTGGTATTCTGTTGTGGCTTTCTTGTAAGTTGATGTTGCTTAGTTGGTTTTTGTTTAGGCTGTATTTTGGTGGCTTTTCATGCTTGGTAATATATTTCTTACATTTTACCCAAAAAAAAGAAGCCGAAATATTCATGAACTAAGCGAAATTAGTGATCCGCATGTACGGTAGCAGATTCTGCTAGAAACACTACGAACTTCTAAAGACATTAACTCATTAACTACAAGCCTGCTTAGGGCGTGCCACCTATCGTTGGAAAGCTCTTTAAGTCTATGTTCCAAATGTACTGGACTTAGTCAATTCTCATAAGCATATCAAAAGTTATGGTCAGAAGAGTAGACTTGACTCCTTTTCACATTTCTTCCAAATGATTTTCCGATTTGTTTTTGCTCAAACTCGTACTAAAACATATACATATGATCCTTATGCTTTGTGCCTTACTTTCAAATGCTCCTAATCCTCAAGGTTAGGTAATTATACTAAAAAAAAAGTTCTCAATACTCGAAATGCAACAAAAAAAAAAAGAAAAACATATCAAATATGAGTAGAATATCATAACTTTAAAATATAAAACAATAATGAACCTAATAATGTATCAAATGCATCTAAAAACTATACATAAATTTGACACATCAAACCCCCAAGCTAAACCATTATTTGACCTCAATCAATAAGATATAGACACGGGAAAAGTATGTTAACCTACAATATAGGACTACAATAGAGTTAAACAGTCAACTAAAAACACGAGAGATATAATCACTACTTAAACTAAGCATCGAGACAATCGCAAATAAAGCCGCATAGCATATCATATACCGCAATCGACTCTCCAGTCATACCGCAAACCATCTCCCCTGAGCTGGACTTAACCAAACCTGACATACCTCACTATAGTTATGTGCCTCAAATCTCTCATGTGTTGAAGGGATAATGTTGACACTCAATCTAAAACAAGTCGACTCAAATGAAGCATACACTCTTTAACTTTGACTTTTTGAATCACTTTTACTTAAAAATACAATATTCAAGAAGACTTTTAAGGGCTACAATGAGGTTGAGGTTAAATTTTAGAAAATAATTAGGAATTGTGGTAGAAAAAATAAAAAGGAGCATCATATAACTGAAAAAATGACGAAAAAAAGTCACAACAACTCCAAGCAAAATCAACAATCTCGAAATATATAACCAATAACCCTTTTCACTCAAGAAATTTAATACAAACCTTTTTCTTATTTTTTTATTCATAATTTTTTCACTTCTTCTTTTCATTTCATTTTTTAATTTTTTTTCATTTTCTATTTTTTTGTCGCTTTTTTTTTCAAACTTTCAATTCAATTTCCAAACTCACTAAACGTAATTTTCCATCCAACTACAGCACAAATCGAGTGTTATCATTCAGTACAACGAAACTAAACTAGTACTCGCTCCCCTTAAATTATTGGATTCATTATAAAATTTTATATTATAAATTATTAATTTCGCGTATCCGTACCCGTATCCAAATTTCGGGCAGAACCTCGTGTCCTGATTTTGGAAGTGCCGCATCGGACACTCGATTTTGTAACCATACCTGACACTCTTAGATGAATCCAGATAACATAGATGAGAACTCATACAAAAATAACACGAGAATCCCAAGAATTATCACTATATTGTCTATCAAAAGAAGTATCCCCATCATAAAATTAACATGACTCCATGATATAAAAATAAATAAACAAATAATTTCACAAAAGGAAAAAGTATATACAATTTAGGCTATGTTTAGTTCACCTTATTTTTGCTTATTTCATATCTTATCAGATCAGATCAGATCAGATCAGAAAAAATAAGTTCAGATCAAACCAGATCAGATCAGTTCAGATCAGATCATGCTTATATTTAAAAACTCACTATTACTATTAAATATCTTTCATTACATATTAGTAAAAATTATACTAATTGAATATTAATAAAATACTCATTGAGACGAATCAAACAAGACTCCACATGACTAATTTTTCTATATATTGAGAAAAATCTAAAAGATTCTCTCTAATTGTGAATAGTGTCAAGATTCTAAGTGAGAAAGATAATAAAAAAATACGAAGGGAGTATTATTATTTACTAGTACATTTGTTCAAAAGGATTATTATTGTTGTTGTTGTACTTATTAATTATTAATATTGGTAATTATTATTAATCTTGTTGTTACCATTATAAATGTCATTGTTATCATTATATTAAGTTATTTTGTTGTTATTAAATAATAGAAAATTAAAAGCCACGTGTTCAGAACATAAGATTGACGCAAAAATAAGAAATATATATAATATGATAGCTCAAATCCATGACAACGAAACTACTAAGTTCGGATTACATTTCAAAATAAGCTAAGTGTGAGATACAAATTATAAATTTAGATTCGGTACACCTCTTCCTACCGAATTCCAAATCTCTCTAGCTATTTGAAGTTGCACGTTGTTTATTTCTTTTATGCGCAAGTCATAGTTGTTTGTATATCTTATTTTATTTCATATGAAAAAAAAGAGTTGAGTCTGCCGACTTCTCAAGCTAGTGTGAAACATTTTTTTAAAGGGAAAGTGTGAAACATTGTATAAGTGCTCTTATAAATTAATGACTTGAGTTATATAATTATTTTAGTAATAATTATGATTAAAATTATTATTGTTGTTTTTATAATAACGATAATAATAATAATAATTATTATTATTATTATTATTATTATTATTTATTAAAAGTTGTGTAAAAGTCGTAATAGAAATAAAATGATAATAATAGTAATACTATAAAGAAGATCTTATAATGTATTGCATAATAATGAATTACAAAATAATAATATAATAGTAATAATATATTTTATAAAAGATAAGATCTTGTAAATCAGTTCAGATTAAATCAGATCAGACCATATCAGATCAGATCAGATCAGATCAAAAAAATAAGTTCAGATCAGATCAGAAAAAATAAGTTCAGATCAGAAAATTTCAGTGAACTAAACATAGCCTTAGTCTCATCAACAATAAAAACTAAATAAAGCTATACAAACTCCCCGACAACAGCACAAAAATTTGATAGGTTGTCGTACATATGTCAAAATTAATTCTTAGCAAAACTTTCTAACAATGTAGCAGGGTAAATACTTTAGGAATATGCAAGTGTAACGAGGAGATGGAGAAATGTGCTTTAGGAATATGCAAGTGTTTATTAAAACCTTGTTAGTTAAATAAGAAATGAAAACCCTTTCATAGCAAAAGTTTTTAACGGTAAGTACTTCCCTCCCCCCCCCCTCCCACAAAGTCCTTTGTGGAAGCTACAAACTCGCCAAACTCAAGTTACACCTGGAGATCCATTTTATCGGCAAGGGGGGTCTTAAGTAAAGGTGCAAGGAGAGTTGTTGGAGATGATTCCTCTATTAAATTTGGATTGATTCATATATAGGTCCCCAAGCTGCCGAACTTTCGAATTTTCCCAAGGGAAGAGATGTAAGAGGGACTACCTAAAGTTGTTAGTGATTTAATGGAGAATAAGTAGTGGAATGTGCAAGTGCTATATACTTAATTTTCACAATGGGAAGTTGAGGAAATTTTGAAGATCCCAATTCCGATGTATAATATATGATGGCTGGAACATGGATGGAGAGTTAGAATATGTAGTATAGTGTTCGGAGTGCGTATTATATCGCGATATGAGGCTAGTGGGAAAGCATCATCATCTAGGTCTCATGAAGAGTTAGAGTGAAGAAGTTATGGAGTGTGAATGTCTTTCCAAAGATAAAACATTTGGCGTGGAGAGCTATACATGGGGGTGTCCAATGTGCGGAGAGGAGGAGGAGACTATTTCCCATATCTTCATGTGTTGCTCGGAGACCAAAATGATGTGGTATCATTCCCCTCTACGGCTTGAAATAAGGAACATTGAGGTAATCTCTCTCGTAGATTGGTGTGTGTTGCTTCAGAGAGTGCAAAAGGAAAAAAAGTGGTGGGAACATGTGGAATAGAAGGAACAAATGGGTGTTCGAAGGAAAGAAAATAGAGGTGATGGAGATGATTATGAATCAATGGGGAGTGTGGGAAAGCATGTTGATGCAAAAGTGAGTTGTAAAAATGTTAAGGGTGGTAGGGAAGCGATGGGTAGATGGCTCCCTCCCCCTCATGGTGTCATCAAAGTGAATTATGACGTTGCGACTTTCTTGAATAATTGTGTAGGCTTGGTGGTGTTGCTAAAGATAGGGAGGGGAATGTGCTGGTTGCAACTTGTTGTAAGATGAGGGGGAATTTTGATGAGGACATTGCTAAAGCTATGGCGATGCGCCATGCCATGAATATTTTGATGGAGGTTGGTTTTAGGAAGAGTTAAGTGCATACTAAGGTACTCAACTTTGGTAAAAGTTGCAGTTTGAGTACCCTACTTGCAAAAGTTGCATTTAGAGTACTTAAAATTAACGTCTGTTAAATCAATTAAGATATCTGTTACTTTGCTTCGTGAGACCCAATTTCCAGCGTCCCGAGAAAAAGGTATTTGCCTTTTTCGTTTTTTCTTCCCTATTTTTATTGTACTATCATTATCATATATTCTTCTTTATTCACTTTGCTTCTCTTTTCATCTCCTCTGCCATCAACTTCCCCACTTACAACATTTTCACTTTTTTTTTTCAACTTTTCACTCAATTATCATGGTTGAAGGGGACAATAATCTAAGGCTTGGACATAGGAGTAACACTCCAAATTTGTCTTTCCCAAACAATATGTATTTCTCTATTATTTTTGTTTGATTATTTTTTCCTCAATTTTTTATCTTTCAATGACTGCGTATTTTTTTTTAATCTTTTTGTAATTTGTGTAATGTCATTTGTTTAATACTTGTTGATAAAATATAGTTTTTGTTTAAGATTTGTTTAAATGGAATGAACATGTGATTATGTTGCTGTCAATTTCTTATTTTAGGTTTAATGGATTTGTTCAATTTATCTTTATTTTATTTTTTTAATTTTATTCTTTAAGAATTTTTGTTTAAAGTATGATTTGTAAACAATCTAAGCATTATATGAGCTTGAATTGTGATAAAGTTTAGGTCTTTTTCAATTTGAAGTTGATACTTCATGGTTATCATGGGGTGAATTAAGCTTGATATTGTTTGAGTAATGGATTCTGATGAATGAAATGAGATGTTTTTGCTATATTTTCACAAATTTATCAACCCTTCCTAATTAAAGTTGTAATATGTTGTCACATATTTGCAATTTAATCCTTGTTTGATTGTGCACCATGGTGGATTTTGGTCAGTAGAGGGTGGGCTGGTGTATAATGGCGGTAAGGTTGATGTGTTTGAGGACATCCCTGAGTGTCTTAATGTCTCATACGTGAAGGGAATTATAAACAAGTTAGGTTATAATAACATAATTAAGTTGCACTACCAAGACCCCAGGAAAGATTTCAATGATGGAATGAGGTATTTGGGGTATGACAATAATACCTTTGATCCTTTCTTGGCCCTCCTTTTGAAATACAAAAGTATACATGTTTATATAGAGCATGTTTCAATCACAGATTTTGGTAATGCTGAAAACACAAGTTCTTTTGTTCACTTACTTACTTCTATGCACAACCCTATTGAGTTTGGAGGTGTAAAAGACGTAAAGATAGACTATGATATAGATGGAACTGATGAGGATGACATGGAGGTTGTCAATGCTAGGGAGAAATGTAAAGAAGACCAAAGAAAACAATATGATTATGAGGAAGAGCTAATGATGCTTAAGAGGCTAGATGAGGCAAAGGGCAAAAACATTGACGATTTCAACATTGAATTTGATGCGGGTAGTGATTTAGACAGCCCAAGTGAGTCTGATGAGGATGATTGTAGTTATGTAGTTGCTCCTGAACCACATAAAAACAAACAAACAAAAGAGAATAGGCTACTGGAAGAAGGTGACAGTAGTAGACAGTCAAAGTTTCACATAGGCCAACCATTTGAGAATGCCAAAGCTTTTAGAAAGGCCATAATTGACTACTCCATAGAGGTAGGTAGAGACATTCCATTTTCAAGAAATGACAACAACAGGGTGAGTGCAGTGTGTTCTAATAAGAATAAAGGGTGTCCATGGAGAATCTGGGCTTCATGGGATAAAGGTAAAAGGACCGTTATGTTCAAGACACACAATCCTAATCATACTTGTGGGAGATTAGCGAAGGTGAAGAAGATGACATCTGCATGGATTGCTTCGAACTACCGAACTAAGTTCAAAGTAAATCCGTACCTGAAGTTTAATGATATTATGGAGACTGTGTGGCTTGAGTGGGGTGTGAGAGTAAGTAAATTTATGGCCTATAGAGCAAGGAAGAAAGGACAAGCTTTAATTGTTGGTGAATACTGTTATTTCCCTAGGAACACTACAAGAGGGGGGGTAATTGTAGGTGTAGAAATAAACGTAACTTTTTGCGGAAATTAAAACTTAAACAAGCTAGAGGAACACAAGGGATTTTTACGAGGAAAAACTTCTTGGGCCAAACAGAAGAAACAACCTCGACCACTAGGGATTCCAAACTCAACTCTTTCACTAATTAGGCCAAACAACTTTGTTACAACCTAATTCTAACTCGAGCCACACCTTGAGTTCCTAAACTCAAGTTCCTCAGCCACTGTTCCCTTAACAGTAGTTCCTCTCAACTTCACTCGAAGTTTTCTCACTCATACAAGCTTCACTCAAAGCTACTCTCTTACAGAACTTCACTCAAAGTTCCCTTACCCCAAAAACCAAAATACAATTGATCAAAATAAGCTTAGTGGAATTAGAGTAAGAAAGCAAAGAACAAATGGCTATTATAAGAGAATGAAGGCACTGACACTTAATTAGTTAAACTCACTTAATTACTTAGTCAGACACACTTTGGAACTCATTTAGACTTCAATATTTATAGTGACAATCATGAAGAACGTCGGAGTAAAACTCGATTACATGTTAAGTCCATTAACCCATGATGTTCCTTCCCCTAAGGAACACGTTTCTCATCATGTCCCATGATCCCATGATCTCATTTTGAACGTGGATATATTTTAGCCACAACTCTAAAGATTAGGAGTTTCTTGAGTTTTATCCGAAAATCAGTTAGACATAAAACAGATTTTATTATTAAAACTGAATTTTTAATCTTTAAGAAAATATTATCTTTTAAACAAACTCTTTATAAAACCGGATAATTATTTTCTTATATTTTCCGAAAAACAAAATCTTTTCCTTAAACAGATTTTCTATTAAAACTGATTTTAAATTAGATAAAACTAATTTCCTATAATTTAGGCATGACTTACTCAATTGCATAATTGTACCGTTTATACTTTTGCACGCCTAAGTCTAGTTCCTTTTATAAACCAAGTTCCTTTAACAGATTCGTTTAGTGCCACTTAGTTTGTTCCTTACAAAGGAACAAACTCTCATTCTCAAATAAAACTGCCAATGTTCCTTACCATCCTTACTTTGTTCCTTTACAATGGAACTAGAAAATAAAACGCCTAGCTTTTATTCTTCTTGATCCAATGCTTGCTCCAGTATCAACTTAGAGAAACTTCTTTACTTAGCCTTTGAAATCCTCTCTTGACTTATTCCTTGACTTCGTATTCTCCTAGTTCCTTTCATTGATACCTTAAACATCATACACTTAAATAACTCATTAGTTCACTACTTAGTTTGCATCTTTGTTTCTTTGTCATCATCAAAACTAGGGTTCAACAATTTCCCCCTTTTTGATGATGACAACAAAGGTACAAACTAAGGCAATAACAAATAATATAAGTGAATGTAGACGATAAAACAATAAAGAAGAAAATGAAAAATAAAACACAATTAAGCAAGTTACTTAATGTTTGAATTTTGATTTTTCATTTACCTTAACCTATTTTTGATTTTTCATTTACCTTATCCTAAGTTTTTAATTTTTTAATTTTTCAGATTTTTCCAGATTATGTAGTCTTAACCTATTTTTGATTTTTCATTTACCATCCTAAGTTTTTAATTTTTTAATTTTTCAGATTTTTCCAGATTATGTAGATTATGTACAGTTTGTTCCTTACCTCCCCATGATTATGTCCAACTTGTTCCTTCAACTCCTCCAAAGTTAGGGCCATAGTGTCCATCTTCTTTTGTTGTGCAATCACCGTATCACTTAGGATCTTCATAAGACTCATCATGCTGTCAGTTTTAGCATCCAAAGTCCAGTGAAGATGATTATCAAATTTTATCATGTGTTGAGCAGGAAGACAAACATCATTAACCCAGCTACAGTCATCCGGAGATTCTTGTTCCTTACCCTTGGAACCGGAGGCAGAAGGTTGATTTTGTGGAGGAACTGGAGGAGGTTGAGTGGAAGGCTCATCTGTTCCGGGAATGAAAGCAGAAGGAGAAGGGTTGTAAATGGGGGAAGAAATGGTGGTGTTGGTGGAAGAGTTGTGGAGGTGGAAGCAAAAGGGTTAGGTCCTTTTATTTCATCCTTCATCTGCTCAAAGCTGGAAGGAACAGAGAAGGATGAGGGAGAAATGGAGGTCAATTTTGTGAAAGGAACAGATAGCTTTGGGGATGATGGTGGAGTGGGTTCCTTGAGAGTGGAGGGTTCCTGTTCCTCTGCATCCGAAAGGACTAAAGGGGAGTCCTTGTTGGAAGGAACAAAAACAGTAGGAGCAATCTTCAAACAATTGCTCTTCCTCACTCTCTGCGGAACAGTAGGGGTAGGCTTTTTGGCTATGTGTTTGCATCTCTTTGGTTTCGGTTCATCCGGCTTAGGAACATGTTCCTCCAAGATAACATCATCATCTTGTTCCTCTATGTCTACCTTAGGCATTTTCTTTTTGCTTGAGGAACCAGGAGCTATTCTCCCTTGAATGAAGACTCCTTCTTGGACAGAAAGACCAAGTCCATTAAGAGTCTTCTCATTCAAGATGTTCCCTTGTTTTACTCCTAATGTAGGCCAACCAGTGAGTCTTACTTCAAAGTGATGAAGTAGAGATGTGATCAATGCTCCATACCCAATAACACAGTGATTTTCGATACAATGGGTAAGATGTTGGATAAAGAGAGAAGGAAAGTTTATTTGAATGTGATGGTCCAAACAAAACATATAACACATATCTAAGAGACCCACTTCATTCCTCTTTTCAGTGCGAGGAATGAGTGCTCTCCATACCAAGTTGAATAGAACTTTGTGAAGGGGAGAGAGTAGGTTATGGTTTAGTTTATTTTGACCAGCAGTTCCTCCAAAATATTCCACAATTTTAAACTGAGGAAAATTCGGAAAAGAGACAGTTCCTTTCCGTTTAAAGTACAAATCGGTCCTTTGCAAGGAACTTCCCAAACTTTCCCAATGTGGCTTGATTAAACTTAATTTTCTTTCTCTAACCTCAGTTGTGCAAAGACCATCAGTGTTAGTAAAATTTGCACAAAATTCATCCATAGCTAAAGGAACAAGTGCGTTGTTAAAGGCGAATTCAAACAAGAATTCCATGCCTGTTCCTTTAGAATGGTAGTTAATTCATGAAATTCAACCTTATTAGCCCATTCTAAATCTACACAAAAACCCAGTACATACCTAGATTCGCTTCTTTCAACCCGTTTCTTGGAAGATGAAGATACAGTTCCTTTGGAAGGAATAGGCGTAATTTCTTCTTCTTCCCCCTGGTTTGTTCCGGGGTTTCTTCTTCATCATCTTCCCCAATTAATTTTCTTCTCGCATGCTCCTTCTTGGAGATTCTAATTGTTGTTCTTATTATGGGGTGTTTCTTGAATTGGTCGATTTCAAGGGTTTTGGTAGAGAAGGAGAATTTTCCATTTTTGAGTGTTGGTAGTTTTTGATGTTGGAAAAGGAGAGTTTGCGTGAGTTTTTGCCATGATTTGAGAAGAGTTGAGGTTTTTATGGAGTTGAAGAGGTGTGAAGATTTTCGGCTATGGTGAAGATGAAAGGTTGGAGGAACACGGTTTCTAATAATGTGAATTAAGAAGGAGTTTGCATGTAATATGTTTTGACACGCGGGAAAAAAAATAAAGCTAAAATAAAATAAAAGAAAAAAAAGATGATAAATAAGAATCAAGATTTAATTAAATCTGATTCCTTTTATTTTGGGATTTTTGGATTTTTCGGATTTTTATGAGTTTTAATTTTTGAAAGAAAATAAATGCTAAGGAACTTGTGCTATAGGAACAACTAATGCTACATATCAATGTCCTTCATATCATGCATGTTTCTTAACCTTAGGAACAGTAAGGGGAGTATTATGTGACATTTGTGAGTTGTTTAATTTCTTTGAATTCATGTTTATGTTTTGAACATTCCAATTTGCAATGGTCTTAGGCAATTAAACACAATTATTTTTTGCACTCACTCAAATTGAATCAAACATGGGGGAATAACATAGGAACAATCACTTAATTTTTATTAACCCTAACTCAAGCCTTAATTTTTCATATCTATCCTTTGCAAAGGCTTAGTTAGATATCAGCAATCTGATTCTCAGTTTGACAAAACTCAAGTTTAATCAAACCTTTTTCAACATTTTCTCTTAAAAAGTGATGTCTGATATGTATATGTTTAACTCTAGAATGATGCACTGGATCTTTAGATACTAATAGCACTTATTATCACAATAAATAGGAACACATCAAAGTTTATTCCATAGTCACTAAGTTGTTGTTTTATCCAAAGCATTTGAGAGCAACATGCAGCAGCAACTACATATTCTGCTTCAGCAGTGGATAAAGCAACTGTGTTTTGTTTCTTGGTACTCCAAGAAACTAAACTATGACTAAGGAATTGTGCCATACCTGAGGTGCTTTTCCTATTTACAAGATCTCCAGCATAATCTGCATCTGCATATCCTTTTAGTTCGAATGTATCACTTCTTGGATAGTAGAGTCCAAGATCATCTGTTCCTTTAAGATATCTAAGAATTCTCTTCACAGCAGTAAGGTGAGACTCCTTTGGATTTGCTTGAAATCTAGCACACAAACCAACACTGAAAGCTATGTCTGGACGACTAGCAGTTAGATACAAAAGTGAACCAATCATTCCTCTATATTTTGTTTGATCAACACTTGTTCCTATGGAGTCTTCATCTAATCTAGTTGAAGTTCCCATAGGAGTGTGATTTATCTTTGAATTTTCGAGGCCATATTTCTTTAATAGTTCCTTTATGTATTTTTGTTGGTGAACAATTATTCCCTTTTCAGTTTGTTTGATTTGTAGTCCAAGAAAGAAATTTAACTCACCCATCATACTCATTTCAAATTCATTCTCATGAGATTGAGAATTCTTTGCACAATGTTTCATTAGTAGCTCCGAATATGATGTCATCAACATATATTTGAACAAGCAAAATTCAGTTCCTTTAGATTTTAGGAACAAGGTTTTATCAACCTTTCCTCTTTTAAAATTGTTTTCTAAAAGGAACTTTGATAATCTCTCATACCATGATCTAGGTGCTTGTTTTAACCCATAAAGAGCTTTATCAAGCTTGTAGACATGATTTGGGAGATTATTATTTTCAAAGCCGGGGTTGTTCAACATATACATCTTCTTTAGATAGCCATTTAAAATGCACACTTAACATCCATTTGATATATTTAAATCCCATGTAAGCAGCAAATGCAATTAAAATTCTAATGGCTTCTAATCTAGCTACAGGAGCAAAGGTTTCTTCATAATCTATTCCTTCTTGTTGATTATAACCTTTTACTACAAGTCTAGCTTTGTTCTTACAATGGTTCCATATTCATCTAGTTTGTTTCTAAACACCCATTTTAAGCCAATTACTTTTTGTTGTTTAGATGAGGGAACTAGATGCCATACCTTGTTTCTTTCAAACTCATTTAATTCAGCTTGCATTGCAGTAATCCAATCAGAGTCAGTTAAGGCTTCTTCATGATTTCTTGGTTCCATCATTGATAGGAACGCATGAAATGCACAAAAGTTCCTTAACTGAGATCTAGTTTGCGTACCTTTGGATATGTCGCTGATTATGAGTTCCATGGATGTGACTTTTTGTCTCCAAGGTTTTGGTTGAAACTCTCTTATAGGAACATGTTGTTCCTCATGAGTTCCTTGAGTAGATGAGGAACTCTATCAGTTGTTCCTCTGTTAGCCTCGGTGGACTCAGTTCCTTCATTTTGAGGAACAGGAACATCTTCTCCTCCTTGAGGAACAGGAACATCATTGATGTATTATTTTCAAATTCCTCGTTCCTTTCCTCTTTCACTTCTTCTTCTTCTTGTGAATCTGCTCTTTTCACTTGGTTGTACCAACCCATCTCATAGTCATCAACCTGTATGCTTGGATTATTTGTCAGATTCATCAAAGATTACATGAATGCTTTCTTCAACACACATAGTTCTCTTGTTATATACTCTATAAGCTTTACTATGTGAAGATATCCTAAAAATATTGCTTCATCACTCCTTGCATCAAATTTTCCAAGATTATCTTTTCCATTATTATGCACATAACATTTGCACCAAATGTTCTAAAATAGGTGATATTTGGTTTCTTTCCAAAATAAAGTTCATAAGGAGTTTTATTAATGATAGGTCTCATCATGGCACGATTAATTATGTGACAAGCAGTATTAACAGCTTCAGCCCAAAAGTTCCTTGGAAGTTCACTAGCAATTAACATGGTTCTAGACATTTCCTCCAAAGTTCTATTTTTCCTTTCTACAACACCATTTTGTTGTGGTGTTCTAGGGGCAGAAAAATTATGATCTAGGCCATTATCTCTGCTTAAGTCATCAAATTTATAATTTTCGAATTTCTTGCCATGATCTGATCTAATGTGCATTATTTTATGACCACTTAAGTTTTGAACTCTTTTAGCAAAGACAAGGAACTCATCATAAGTTTCATCTTTACTAGTGAGAAAAATAACCCAAGTATACCTAGAGTAGTCATCTACAATCACAAGTACATACCTCTTTCCACTTCTGCTTTGAATTCTCATGGGTCCACATAAGTCCATATGAATTAATTCTAATGGTTTAGTGGTACTTACAATCGTTTTAGATTTGAAAGAGGATCTTACTTGCTTACCTCGTGCACATGCATCACAAACTTGATCAATATGAAATTTTATGGATGGTAATCCTAAAACAAGATCTTTTGATCTAAGTTTCTCAAGTAATGAAAAGCTAGCATGTCCTAGACGCTTGTGCCAAAGAAGTGAATCATCTTCAATAACACTAAGACAAGTTAAATTGATTTGAGGAACAAGGTCCAGATCCACAATGTATGTGTTCCCTTTCCTTGTTCCTTCCAAGATAACCTTCTTAGTTTTAATGTTGATGATCAAGCATTTTTCTTTATCAAATTTTACAGTATTTCCTTGTCACAGAATTGAGAAATCTTAATAATTATGTTTTAGACCTTCAACTAAAAATACATTTTTATGGATGGTACTTACAATCGTTTTAGATTTGAAAGAGGATCTTACTTGCTTACCTCGTGCACATGCATCA
This sequence comes from Beta vulgaris subsp. vulgaris, assembly GCF_026745355.1. Taxonomy (NCBI): domain Eukaryota; kingdom Viridiplantae; phylum Streptophyta; class Magnoliopsida; order Caryophyllales; family Amaranthaceae; genus Beta; species Beta vulgaris. The sequence continues at coordinate 32,723,515 of NC_079205.1, read as the reverse complement.
CAAACTTGATCAATATGAAATTTTATGGATGGTAATCCTAAAACAAGATCTTTTGATCTAAGTTTCTCAAGTAATGAAAAGCTAGCATGTCCTAGACTCTTGTGCCAAAGAAGTGAATCATCTTCAATAACACTAAGACAAGTTAAATTGATTTGAGGAACAAGGTCAAGATCCACAATGTATGTGTTCCCTTTCCTTGTTCCTTCCAAGATAACCTTCTTAGTTTATATGTTGATAATCAAGCATTTTTCTTTATCAAATTTTACAGTATTTCCCTTGTCACAGAATTGAGAAATACTTAATAAGTTATGTTTTAGACCTTCAACTAAAAATGCATTTTCAATGGAGTGTAGTAGTGACTTACCAACCTTACCCATGGCAACTATGTTACCTTTCTTATTATCACCAAATGTTACACTTCCACCTTCATAGGTTGTGAGTGAGAGAAACTTAGTTTTGTCTCCTGTCATGTGCTTGGAACAACCACTATCGAGATACCATGTGTTGTTCCCCTCACTCCAACCTGCAAAAATCAACTAGGTGTTAGTTGTAGGAACCCCATCTTTCGTGGGTTCCTGTTCTTGACTAGGATTTGATTTGACAACCCATTTCTTCTTACTTATTTTCACATTTTTGCCAATCATTTCAGATTTTAGTTGACATTGATTTATGTAGTGACCTACCTTTCCACAATACATACATACAGAATTTATCACTAGGTAGATCAACATATTTCTTTGTCTTGTTCCTTTTCTTGTAGTTTTCAAAACCAAGACCTTCTTTCCTCTTAGTCTGTGGTTTCTCAATCCACTTAGGAACTGCCATAATTTTGCCTCTGTTCCTTGCGACAACCAGTTCCTTTTTAAGACTACAGATCTGTTCCTTTAAAACGTTTTTCTCTTTATTCAAATTTTCAATCTCAGATCTATATCCTTTCAAAGGAGTTGATCATATATCAAAGGAACTCAGAACAGGGACAAACTCTTTCAAGTGTGAAATCTCTAAATTAATTAGATAATTTTCATTTTTCAAACTTTCATAACATTCTTTGATTTTTAAGTTTTTA
>NC_079205.1:32628377-32721450 GCF_026745355.1 Beta vulgaris subsp. vulgaris | reverse complement strand
AAAACAAGCCCCAAGCCCAATTGAACCTATTGATGTATTAATTAGTGTTGGGTCTAAAAATCTGATTCAAGTAATTAAACTATTTTGTCACAACAACTTATTGGGATAAAATCAGAGTTACATAATGTTGGATTAAACCAATGTAGAGTAACTAAAACTGATTTAGTGTTCTATTAAACCATGCTAGTTTAATATATTAATTAAACATAATTATTGGCCTTAAAACCAAATTCGCATAACTAAACCACTTAATTTAGCTCACACCTTTAGCTATTTGAACTAAGTTTATATTAAGTATTAAACTAATTCTAGCGATTTGAAATTATAATTGCACATTAGAAACACTTAACTTATATAAAATGACTTTATATTAGCTCATAGTTAAATGAAAACTATTGGAGGTTATTAATAATAATATCTTGGATAATTAAATTAACAATAATTATTTAGTAGTAATCATAGTAAACTTATGTGTAAGCAAGTAACTTGATAGTTTTTACTCATTGATTTCAGGTTGTGAATTAAACTGAAGTTAGAATGTTATATTGTTATAAGATAGGTTCTCTTAAAATGTGTTCATTTAGTAACATGATAAAGAATTAGAATTACAATGACTTTAATTTATCATTAATCATGTATAAGTTTATAGTATTATTGGACGAGTAATTATAAGTAGTAATAATATCGTAAGTTTATTAAAAGTTGATAACTTAGTAAATAATTACTGCTTAAGTTAAGATATAGAAAATGAAATAATTAGAATATGAAAACCTTATTTACAAGTCATTAAACATGAATTATGAGTTAAGATTATTTATTATTATGTAGATTTATGTCTAAAATATGTTAAGAATAACAACACGATTCATAAGTTAAGACTACGATTATTATAATTCTCGATTAAGTATGCCTACTATGTTTAGAAAGATTCTATACGAGTAATGACATAGGTACTACGACGCACAATGAAATAATATTTTAGAAAAGTCGTCTTAGTTAAATAGTAACGAATTACGTTATTGAATTCTTAATTAGATTAAAGGATAAAGGATATTACAAGCCTCACCCGGCTATCAAGGTTGTTAAGTAGGAGTTCACGTAACGTCTACTGTTAATACCCGCACTCTCCTTCCAACTATGTTTCATATGATGCATTTAAGAAATGTTTATGTGATGTTTTTATGGTGTGCGGGATATGAAATGTTTGCTATATAAATGATGTTTGTTAAATGATTTTATGCTATGAAGTATGACGATTTTTGATGATTACGTTTAATGAGAATAAATTACGTTCCACGATTATGATTACGATGATGTAATGTAATTATGGTTACATTACGATTAAGATTACGTTTTATGATAACGATTACGATGATGTAATGTGATTATGATACGTAAAAGAAATGAAACATGATAAATTCAAGTGAAAGACGGTTCTTGGCAAGTATCCCATTATCTTGGCTCGTACACGTACCTCCGTTTAGGGAGGGCTAATGCCCTTGGGTGGCACCGCGCACTTCTATATTCTGGGCATTAACGCCACCTCCCGTTTAGTGATGGCTATCGTCCTCGGGTGGCTGACTCCCGTTTACGATGTTACTATGTTCTGGGGAGACGTCCCTTCTGTTGTACTAGCCAAGTTACAAAAGTAAAAGATATATGATGATGAACATGATAAAAAATGATGGCAATGTTTTATGATTATGATTTAATAGTTATTTTTACGAAATGGTTTTACTGTTTCTCTTCTCCCTATTTACTAACAAAATGAATTGAAATGCTTTTACGATGTTAGGGTAGTATGTACTGAGCCTCAGCTCATGACGTTTTGTTTTATGTCTTATGTATGGAAGAAAAGTTGTGGATCACTATTATACTGTTGTTATGGAGATTATGTATGATTCTATGAGGTTTTAGGATATTTTTTATAATGGATAAACAAGTATTATTTTATGATGATTAATTGTATAGTTTATTCTCTATTTTAGGCTATTAGTTTACTTGTGGGCCATGACCCACAGGCTTAAGTTATGATTCCACTGCCAAATAGGGTTTTGTATTTGTCGGGGTGTTACATATAAACTACCAAAATACTATCAATAGTTCAATTAATCAGATATCTAGAGCATATGTTAATCCTACGGCGGGTCTTAATGTTCTCAAAACAACATATGTTGTATGATCGCTAATATAATCAAATTTGCTAATTGTAAGTAAGTCTCTGAGGAGTACTACCTCTCTATCTATAACTTGTTGTTAGCAAGATTTAATCAGACAATTGATCATGTTCTAAGATTAGTAAAATAAATTTAATCAATTAAAATATAAATGACTAATCAAACCATCAATAACATCAATCAAGATTCATAGCATATAAACATGAATTCCCAACCATATAAAATAAAAACTACTCAATCATGAAATGGAGAATAAAATTTAGATCTACAAAGGAAAACATAATCCAAGAAAAACAATGAAAGAACTAAAAAAAACTCATGAATTGATGAAGAAAAATAGAAATTAGGGTTTACTACTAAGCTAGAGAAAAACTAGAACTAAAACAAACGAGGGAGTGTGAAGAGGAGATAGAGTTCTTCTTTACAAGTTACTCCTCCTATAAATAACGCTAAGTAATTAACCAAATACAACTAGGAAAGTAAGTTATTAGATAAGTAAGTTAGGAGAAAGAACCAGCCTGCAAGATGCACTGTTAAGGTGGACTTGAAGAAGGCTTATGACTCCCTTAATTGAGAGTTTATTAAAGATTTGTTGCTTGGTCAAAATTTTTCCGATGCAGTTTGTCAATTGGATCATGGTTTGCATTACTACTCCTTCATTCTCTTTGAGTTTTAATGGTGTGTTAAGTGGTTTTTTACAAGGTAAAAAAGGGTTGAGATAGGGGGATCCCATCTCCCCTCTTCTTTTTGTTCTTGCCATGGAATATTTTACAAGGCTGATGCAGAAAATAAGTAAAAGAAGTGAGTTCAACTTTCATTATAAATGTGCCCCTCTGGATCTTCATCACTTGATTTTTACGGATGACTTGATGCTTTTCAAAGGTGATGTGTATTATGTTGTGCTGTTGAAGAGAACCTTGAAGGCTTTTGCTGAAAAAACTGTCATATACTTTGGCAATGTCACATGGGATATCCAACATAGCATATTGCAACTGACTGGTTTCAGGAAAGGTTAAATTCCCCTTTAGGTACTTGGAGGTACCTATAAAATCAAAAAAACTCACTAAAACTGATTGTGACTTGCTAGTAGATAAGATCTTGAAGAGAATTGTGTCTTGGTGAACTGCTCAGTCTACATACATATTGGGCACGAATTTTTATCTTGCCTAAGAATTTAGTTTATATCCCCTTTAGGTAGGAGAGGGTGTGTGTGTACAGGGGCTGCGGGAAAGGTTAGTTTATATCCAGCTACATCTAAAAATTTCAAGCCCGTTTTGTCAAGCAACTGAACATTCAATTATCATGTCCAACTTTCGTGCTGCCAAGTACGCATCTGCACTCATATAATAAAAGGAGTCATGCTACTGAGGATGCTATATCTGATGTGTTCGATAATAAAAGGAGTTCATGTTATAGAATTATACCTTCACCTACGTTCTTTGATTAGGAACCTATAAAATTACAGTCTAAAACTGAAATTCTAAGAGCTAATGTCCTTAATCATTTAATCCATGTTAATCAAAGATCAGAAAATCACTGCTAAATAGTTTTCCAGATTACAACTACAATGACTACATCAAAAGTCTCATATTTACATAGCTTATAAGACATGTGGAATTATCAGCAATAATGCACTTATTATGAACAAATCTACCTGACTTAATTTTCTTTTGATCTCTAACCGACATGTGGGACTTATATTGCATTTCTATGCTATACGTTCCTTTCTTGGTTTACGACTAAGATTAGTTGAAGAACATATATGAATCCATTATTTTTTATTTGTATAACTGCTATTGTCTCTCTTTGTTATAACATGATATTGGTTAATTTATCATTTAAGGTATCCAATACAATCTTTGCTCCCTACTTCTGGAAAATGTGGTCTCTTGCAGTTCAATTAGTCAAAAAGTATGCCATTGTACGATGAACCATGTATCAGTTCACTTGTTATGGATCATAGATTGCAGGAGGGTTAGCGAATTAGGTATAGTTGCTATTATGAGAAAGATTTATGATAGCGCAATACAAATCTAATAATTTCAAAGAGCTCTTTGTCATGCGTAAAAACTGTCATTGTGCTTATTATGCATACAAACAACGGTGCATTCAGTAAGGATTTATATGCATTAAGGTTTCAAAATGAGAAAGGACGATGAGTTGTTGGGGACATAAAATATTCTATGTAGATCAATTAACACATAAAATGCTCACATACGCATATATGAAGCTAAATCATGCTCTTCCAAGGTTTAATCTTTGGTTTTCCAAGTGGAATTAGAGCATGGCAGCTGTCGCAGTATATGATGAAGATTCCACTATCATAAACATTAATTCTAACATCATATTGGTTTTTGCCAAATAGGAAAGTTAATTGATGCAGCTTTTCATATATTTGTTTAGTGAATATAGAAGGAAGAATCACGTTATAATATTTGCTTACTGATCCTCTACAATGGGTATAATTTCCTCTTTACATTTTTTGTAAAATGGATGCTTTTATAAATTAGTGCCCACATAGTTCAACTTTGTTCAAGTTCACTCTAGCTCGCACGGTTTTATGTTCAAACCAACCAAAAAACACATCATATTAATGTCAAAAGAGGGAGTTGGTCTAAAAAATCATGAGTGGCCACTAATAATGTTGCTTCAATTCACTTTGTTGGTCTAAACTTTGCTTAAACTACATGATATTCGTGCTTTTACATTTGGATTTATTTACTTTCCTTTTCTTGCTGTTTGGCTTGCCCATGTCTTATCCCCTTGTGCAAATTTTATTGGTTTGGCTGGGCTCATTTGTTTGAATATGTTGTAAAAAAAAGGCATTGGCATGTGATTGTCAACTTTGATTACTTCCTTCCATTTTTTTAATCTCCCAATTTAGCCATAACAGGTATAGATCATTCTGCAAGGTGCTGCTGCTATTTCCATGTTTTTATTTCCCCCTAAACTTCTTCTGGGAAATAATGATGGCTATCTTAATGTCTCTATCATATTTTATTACTTATTAGACATTGGTAGGATGTTTAATAATTATTTGAGGTAGTCTTTCTAAAACAAGCTGTAGAGAGCGATTATGGTTGTATGTTATGTGTTAAAAATTTATACATTGTAATTTATAATTTGTTACCTTTTGTTTTAGGGGCTTAACAGCGAGACGACTCGTGATTGGGCAAAACTAATAGTAGCAATGACATGTGGAGGAGATCCTTACGTGAAGCTTGAGTTGGAATGATATGGACTAACATTGCGGGTTATGACATTTTCTACAATGTGGAAAAACTACAATAGTTATGGTTTTTTTAGCTTATGAAACTTTTGACAGAATCTCTAGACTTTTTTTTCTTATTGAACCGTTGGCTAAGATTGTAGATACTTTTGTTATTGGTACTTGTGTTTGGACATCTATGTACTTATGAATTATTTTTATCACGATATTCGGAGTGAGTGGTATATGGTTTACAGGTAAATATAGTGAATGCAAAGCAAGAATGGTTGCAAAATGTAACAATTTGGTCCGGTAAAAAACGAAACAAGTGCGTTCGTAAAAAGGTGCTATAAAAAATCATTTAATAAAAGAACACCGACAAGAATTATGGTCGTAAAATGTGTTGTAAGAAATGTATGAAAAAGAATTGCAACAAGAACATTGGTCGTTAGTGGTGTAATGAAATAGTTCCAGGAGTATAATTGTGACCGGAAATTAGTCGTAGTTAGGTTAACAATGACTTTCAAAAAAGAGATTTACGACGAGAAAATCTGGTCGTAAAAAGAATCATTTGAATTTTCAAAAACTCAATTGCGACGGGGAATCTCGTCGTAGATACAAACTTTTTACGACGAGTTTTTCACCTCGTCGTAAAATATCAATGACGACGGCTCATCCAAACTGGTCGTAATGTTTTTTGCGACGGAGCCTTTTGCGACCGCGGACGACGGTACGGAAATCTCGTCGTAAAAGGCTTTTGCGACGAGAAATTGTTCATTAGCAACAGGATTTCCCGTCGTTGATGAGGGTTATTCTTGTAGTGTGTGTTGAATAAAATAACACAAATTTTTAGATCTTTTCTTTGGAAGGGGAAAGTGTTCCTGAGTAAACCTCCTCTGGTTGCTTGGAGTTGGGTATGTCTTCCAAAGATGAATGGTGGATTGGGTGTGCGTGATTGTATTCCTTAGAATATTGCAGTTGTAGGCAAATATGTTTGGCAGGATGCTAACAAAGAAGATTTACTCTGGATAAAATGGGTTCATCATGTATATATTAAATATTGTAATTGGCGGGAGTATCAAGCTCCTACTAATGCAAGTTGGGTGTGGAAAGGAATTTGCAAAGCTAAGGATGTGTATAAAGCTGGGTATAATGACAGAAACTGATGGCTAAATGTTGGGCACAAATACACCATAAGGGAAGGATATAAATGGATTAAAGGTCCATATGATAAAGTTGGATGGCATTACTGGGTCTGGAATGAAATGAATGTGTCTAAACATGCTTTTATTGCTTGGCTTGTTGCCCTTGGGAGACTTAGAACAAGGGATAGATTACTTGCTGCTGGAGTACGTTCCACTAGTGACTGTTTGCTGTGTAATCAGGGACAAGACACTTGTGTGCATTTATTTTTTCGTTGTTGTTCTTTCAACAAGATAGTTTGTGCTCAGGTGATGCAATGGTTGAACATTAGAGTGTCTGGTGAGGAGTCTCTCTATACTGGTTGGAAGAGGTGGGGTAGAAGGTATATTAGCAAGAAGAAGAAAAAAATATGCTACACTGCTTTGGCTGCTTCTGTGTATTATGTGTGGTGAGTGAGGAATCAAGCGTTGTGGAATGTTGTTGTCCCATGTCCTAGTCAGGTTGTGAAGAAAATTAAGTATGATGTTTGTTGGCGTGCCAGAACTAGAGTGTCTATTACTTGGCCTGCTGATGATAAGATTTGGCTGCAATCCCTTGAAGATGCAATTAGCTAATTGTGGTTTGTAGTTTTGTTTTTTGCTATCTGTTTTTGGTATTCTGTTGTGGCTTTCTTGTAAGTTGATGTTGCTTAGTTGGTTTTTGTTTAGGCTGTATTTTGGTGGCTTTTCATGCTTGGTAATATATTTCTTACATTTTACCCAAAAAAAAGAAGCCGAAATATTCATGAACTAAGCGAAATTAGTGATCCGCATGTACGGTAGCAGATTCTGCTAGAAACACTACGAACTTCTAAAGACATTAACTCATTAACTACAAGCCTGCTTAGGGCGTGCCACCTATCGTTGGAAAGCTCTTTAAGTCTATGTTCCAAATGTACTGGACTTAGTCAATTCTCATAAGCATATCAAAAGTTATGGTCAGAAGAGTAGACTTGACTCCTTTTCACATTTCTTCAAATGATTTTCCGATTTGTTTTTGCTCAAACTCGTACTAAAACATATACATATGATCTTATGCTTTGTGCCTTACTTTCCAATGCTCCTAATCCTCAAGGTTAGGTAATTATACTAAAAAAAAAGTTTCAATCAATCGAAATGCAACAAAAAAAAAAGAAAAACATATCAAATATGAGTAGAATATCATAACTTTAAAATATAAAACAATAATGAACTAATAATGTATCAAATGCATCTAAAAACTATACATAAATTTGACACATCAAACCCCCAAGCTAAACCATTATTTGACCTCAATCAATAAGATATAGACACGGGAAAGTATGTTAACCTACAATATAGGACTACAATAGAGTTAAACAGTCAACTAAAAACACGAGAGATATAATCACTACTTAAACTAAGCATCGAGACAATCGCAAATAAAGCCGCATAGCATATCATATACCGCAATCGACTCTCCAGTCATACCGCAAACCATCTCCCCTGAGCTGGACTTAACCAAACCTGACATACCTCACTATAGTTATGTGCCTCAAATCTCTCATGTGTTGAAGGGATAATGTTGACACTCAATCTAAAACAAGTCGACTCAAATGAAGCATACACTCTTTAACTTTGACTTTTTGAATCACTTTTACTTAAAAATACAATATTCAAGAAGACTTTTAAGGGCTACAATGAGGTTGAGGTTAAATTTTAGAAAATAATTAGGAATTGTGGTAGAAAAAATAAAAAGGAGCATCATATAACTGAAAAAATGACGAAAAAAAGTCACAACAACTCCAAGCAAAATCAACAATCTCGAAATATATAACCAATAACCCTTTTCACTCAAGAAATTTAATACAAACCTTTTTCTTATTTTTTTATTCATAATTTTTTCACTTCTTCTTTTCATTTCATTTTTTAATTTTTTTTCATTTTCTATTTTTTTGTCGCTTTTTTTTTCAAACTTTCAATTCAATTTCCAAACTCACTAAACGTAATTTTCCATCCAACTACAGCACAAATCGAGTGTTATCATTCAGTACAACGAAACTAAACTAGTACTCGCTCCCCTTAAATTATTGGATTCATTATAAAATTTTATATTATAAATTATTAATTTCGCGTATCCGTACCCGTATCCAAATTTCGGGCAGAACCTCGTGTCCTGATTTTGGAAGTGCCCATCGGACACTCGATTTTGTAACCATACCTGACACTCTTAGATGAATCCAGATAACATAGATGAGAACTCATACAAAAATAACACGAGAATCCAAGAATTATCACTATATTGTCTATCAAAAGAAGTATCCCATCATAAAATTAACATGACTCCATGATATAAAAAATAAATAAACAAATAATTTCACAAAAGGAAAAAGTATATACAATTTAGGCTATGTTTAGTTCACCTTATTTTTGCTTATTTCATATCTTATCAGATCAGATCAGATCAGATCAGAAAAAATAAGTTCAGATCAAACCAGATCAGATCAGTTCAGATCAGATCATGCTTATATTTAAAAACTCACTATTACTATTAAATATCTTTCATTACATATTAGTAAAAATTATACTAATTGAATATTAATAAAATACTCATTGAGACGAATCAAACAAGACTCCACATGACTAATTTTTCTTATATATTGAGAAAAATCTAAAAGATTCTCTCTAATTGTGAATAGTGTCAAGATTCTAAGTGAGAAAGATAATAAAAAAATACGAAGGGAGTATTATTATTTACTAGTACATTTGTTCAAAAGGATTATTATTGTTGTTGTTGTACTTATTAATTATTAATATTGGTAATTATTATTAATCTTGTTGTTACCATTATAAATGTCATTGTTATCATTATATTAAGTTATTTTGTTGTTATTAAATAATAGAAAATTAAAAGCCACGTGTTCAGAACATAAGATTGACGCAAAAATAAGAAATATATATAATATGATAGCTCAAATCCATGACAACGAAACTACTAAGTTCGGATTACATTTCAAAATAAGCTAAGTGTGAGATACAAATTATAAATTTAGATTCGGTACACCTCTTCCTACCGAATTCCAAATCTCTCTAGCTATTTGAAGTTGCACGTTGTTTATTTCTTTTATGCGCAAGTCATAGTTGTTTGTATATCTTATTTTATTTCATATGAAAAAAAAGAGTTGAGTCTGCCGACTTCTCAAGCTAGTGTGAAACATTTTTTTAAAGGGAAAGTGTGAAACATTGTATAAGTGCTCTTATAAATTAATGACTTGAGTTATATAATTATTTTAGTAATAATTATGATTAAAATTATTATTGTTGTTTTTATAATAACGATAATAATAATAATAATTATTATTATTATTATTATTATTATTATTTATTAAAAGTTGTGTAAAAGTCGTAATAGAAATAAAATGATAATAATAGTAATACTATAAAGAAGATCTTATAATGTATTGCATAATAATGAATTACAAAATAATAATATAATAGTAATAATATATTTTATAAAAGATAAGATCTTGTAAATCAGTTCAGATTAAATCAGATCAGACCATATCAGATCAGATCAGATCAGATCAAAAAAATAAGTTCAGATCAGATCAGAAAAAATAAGTTCAGATCAGAAAATTTCAGTGAACTAAACATAGCCTTAGTCTCATCAACAATAAAAACTAAATAAAGCTATACAAACTCCCCGACAACAGCACAAAAATTTGATAGGTTGTCGTACATATGTCAAAATTAATTCTTAGCAAAACTTTCTAACAATGTAGCAGGGTAAATACTTTAGGAATATGCAAGTGTAACGAGAGAGATGGAGAAATGTGCTTTAGGAATATGCAAGTGTTTATTAAAACCTTGTTAGTTAAATAAGAAATGAAAACCCTTTCATAGCAAAAGTTTTTAACGGTAAGTACTTCCCCCCCCCCCCCCTCCCACAAAGTCCTTTGTGGAAGCTACAAACTCGCCAAACTCAAGTTACACCTGGAGATCCATTTTATCGGCAAGGGGGGTCTTAAGTAAAGGTGCAAGGAGAGTTGTTGGAGATGATTCCTCTATTAAATTTGGATTGATTCATATATAGGTCCCCAAGCTGCCGAACTTTCGAATTTTCCCAAGGGAAGAGATGTAAGAGGGACTACCTAAAGTTGTTAGTGATTTAATGGAGAATAAGTAGTGGAATGTGCAAGTGCTATATACTTAATTTTCACAATGGGAAGTTGAGGAAATTTTGAAGATCCCAATTCCGATGTATAATATATGATGGCTGGAACATGGATGGAGAGTTAGAATATGTAGTATAGTGTTCGGAGTGCGTATTATATCGCGATATGAGGCTAGTGGGAAAGCATCATCATCTAGGTCTCATGAAGAGTTAGAGTGAAGAAGTTATGGAGTGTGAATGTCTTTCCAAAGATAAAACATTTGGCGTGGAGAGCTATACATGGGGGGTGTCCAATGTGCGGAGAGGAGGAGGAGACTATTTCCCATATCTTCATGTGTTGCTCGGAGACCAAAATGATGTGGTATCATTCCCCTCTACGGCTTGAAATAAGGAACATTGAGGTAATCTCTCTCGTAGATTGGTGTGTGTTGCTTCAGAGAGTGCAAAAGGAAAAAAAGTGGTGGGAACATGTGGAATAGAAGGAACAAATGGGTGTTTCGAAGGAAAGAAAATAGAGGTGATGGAGATGATTATGAATCAATGGGGAGTGTGGGAAAGCATGTTGATGCAAAAGTGAGTTGTAAAAATGTTAAGGGTGGTAGGGAAGCGATGGGTAGATGGCTCCCTCCCCCTCATGGTGTCATCAAAGTGAATTATGACGTTGCGACTTTCTTGAATAATTGTGTAGGCTTGGTGGTGTTGCTAAAGATAGGGAGGGGAATGTGCTGGTTGCAACTTGTTGTAAGATGAGGGGGAATTTTGATGAGGACATTGCTAAAGCTATGGCGATGCGCCATGCCATGAATATTTTGATGGAGGTTGGTTTTAGGAAGAGTTAAGTGCATACTAAGGTACTCAACTTTGGTAAAAGTTGCAGTTTGAGTACCCTACTTGCAAAAGTTGCATTTAGAGTACTTAAAATTAACGTCTGTTAAATCAATTAAGATATCTGTTACTTTGCTTCGTGAGACCCAATTTCCAGCGTCCCGAGAAAAAGGTATTTGCCTTTTTCGTTTTTTCTTCCCTATTTTTATTGTACTATCATTATCATATATTCTTCTTTATTCACTTTGCTTCTCTTTTCATCTCCTCTGCCATCAACTTCCCCACTTACAACATTTTCACTTTTTTTTTTCAACTTTTCACTCAATTATCATGGTTGAAGGGGACAATAATCTAAGGCTTGGACATAGGAGTAACACTCCAAATTTGTCTTTCCCAAACAATATGTATTTCTCTATTATTTTTGTTTGATTATTTTTTCCTCAATTTTTTATCTTTCAATGACTGCGTATTTTTTTTTAATCTTTTTGTAATTTGTGTAATGTCATTTGTTTAATACTTGTTGATAAAATATAGTTTTTGTTTAAGATTTGTTTAAATGGAATGAACATGTGATTATTGCTGTCAATTTCTTATTTTAGGTTTAATGGATTTGTTCAATTTATCTTTATTTTATTTTTTTAATTTTATTCTTTAAGAATTTTTGTTTAAAGTATGATTTGTAAACAATCTAAGCATTATATGAGCTTGAATTGTGATAAAGTTTAGGTCTTTTTCAATTTGAAGTTGATACTTCATGGTTATCATGGGGTGAATTAAGCTTGATATTGTTTGAGTAATGGATTCTGATGAATGAAATGAGATGTTTTGCTATATTTTCACAAATTTATCAACCCTTCCTAATTAAAGTTGTAATATGTTGTCACATATTTGCAATTTAATCCTTGTTTGATTGTGCACCATGGTGGATTTTGGTCAGTAGAGGGTGGGCTGGTGTATAATGGCGGTAAGGTTGATGTGTTTGAGGACATCCCTGAGTGTCTTAATGTCTCATACGTGAAGGGAATTATAAACAAGTTAGGTTTAATAACATAATTAAGTTGCACTACCAAGACCCCAGGAAAGATTTCAATGATGGAATGAGGTATTTGGGGTATGACAATAATACCTTTGATCCTTTCTTGGCCCTCCTTTTGAAATACAAAAGTATACATGTTTATATAGAGCATGTTTCAATCACAGATTTTGGTAATGCTGAAAACACAAGTTCTTTTGTTCACTTACTTACTTCTATGCACAACCCTATTGAGTTTGGAGGTGTAAAAGACGTAAAGATAGACTATGATATAGATGGAACTGATGAGGATGACATGGAGGTTGTCAATGCTAGGGAGAAATGTAAAGAAGACCAAAGAAAACAATATGATTATGAGGAAGAGCTAATGATGCTTAAGAGGCTAGATGAGGCAAAGGGCAAAAACATTGACGATTTCAACATTGAATTTGATGCGGGTAGTGATTTAGACAGCCAAGTGAGTCTGATAGGATGATTGTAGTTATGTAGTTGCTCCTGAACCACATAAAAACAAACAAACAAAAGAGAATAGGCTACTGGAAGAAGGTGACAGTAGTAGACAGTCAAAGTTTCACATAGGCCAACCATTTGAGAATGCCAAAGCTTTTAGAAAGGCCATAATTGACTACTCCATAGAGGTAGGTAGAGACATTCCATTTTCAAGAAATGACAACAACAGGGTGAGTGCAGTGTGTTCTAATAAGAATAAAGGGTGTCCATGGAGAATCTGGGCTTCATGGGATAAAGGTAAAAGGACCGTTATGTTCAAGACACACAATCCTAATCATACTTGTGGGAGATTAGCGAAGGTGAAGAAGATGACATCTGCATGGATTGCTTCGAACTACCGAACTAAGTTCAAAGTAAATCCGTACCTGAAGTTTAATGATATTATGGAGACTGTGTGGCTTGAGTGGGGTGTGAGAGTAAGTAAATTTATGGCCTATAGAGCAAGGAAGAAAGGACAAGCTTTAATTGTTGGTGAATACTGTTATTTCCCTAGGAACACTACAAGAGGGGGGGTGAATTGTAGGTGTAGAAATAAACGTAACTTTTTGCGGAAATTAAAACTTAAACAAGCTAGAGGAACACAAGGGATTTTTACGAGGAAAAACTTCTTGGGCCAAACAAGAAGAAACAACCTCGACCACTAGGGATTCCAAACTCAACTCTTTCACTAATTAGGCCAAACAACTTTGTTACAACCTAATTCTAACTCGAGCCACACCTTGAGTTCCTAAACTCAAGTTCCTCAGCCACTGTTCCCTTAACAGTAGTTCCTCTCAACTTCACTCGAAGTTTTCTCACTCATACAAGCTTCACTCAAAGCTACTCTCTTACAGAACTTCACTCAAAGTTCCCTTACCCCAAAAACCAAAATACAATTGATCAAAATAAGCTTAGTGGAATTAGAGTAAGAAAGCAAAGAACAAATGGCTATTATAAGAGAATGAAGGCACTGACACTTAATTAGTTAAACTCACTTAATTACTTAGTCAGACACACTTTGGAACTCATTTAGACTTCAATATTTATAGTGACAATCATGAAGAACGTCGGAGTAAAACTCGATTACATGTTAAGTCCATTAACCCATGATGTTCCTTCCCTAAGGAACACGTTTCTCATCATGTCCCATGATCCCATGATCTCATTTTGAACGTGGATATATTTTAGCCACAACTCCTAAAGATTAGGAGTTTCTTGAGTTTTATCCGAAAATCAGTTAGACATAAAACATATCTTATTATTAAAACTGAATTTTTAATCTTTAAGAAAATATTATCTTTTAAACAAACTCTTTGAAAAACCGGATAATTATTTTCTTATATTTTCCGAAAAACAAAATCTTTTCCTTAAACAGATTTTCTATTAAAACTGATTTTAAATTAGATAAAACTAATTTCCTATAATTTAGGCATGACTTACTCAATTGCATAATTGTACCGTTTATACTTTTGCACGCCTAAGTCTAGTTCCTTTTATAAACCAAGTTCCTTTAACAGATTCGTTTAGTGCCACTTAGTTTGTTCCTTACAAAGGAACAAACTCTCATTCTCAAATAAAACTGCCAATGTTCCTTACCATCCTTACTTTGTTCCTTTACAATGGAACTAGAAAATAAAACGCCTAGCTTTTATTCTTCTTGATCCAATGCTTGCTCCAGTATCAACTTAGAGAAACTTCTTTACTTAGCCTTTGAAATCCTCTCTTGACTTATTCCTTGACTTCGTATTCTCCTAGTTCCTTTCATTGATACCTTAAACATCATACACTTAAATAACTCATTAGTTCACTACTTAGTTTGCATCTTTGTTTCTTTGTCATCATCAAAACTAGGGTTCAACAATTTCCCCTTTTTGATGATGACAACAAAGGTACAAACTAAGGCAATAACAAATAATATAAGTGAATGTAGACGATAAAACAATAAAGAAGAAAATGAAAAATAAAACACAATTAAGCAAGTTACTTAATGTTTGAATTTTGATTTTTCATTTACCTTAACCTATTTTTGATTTTTCATTTACCTTATCCTAAGTTTTTAATTTTTTAATTTTTCAGATTTTTCCAGATTATGTAGTCTTAACCTATTTTTGATTTTTCATTTACCTTATCCTAAGTTTTTAATTTTTTAATTTTTCAGATTTTTCCAGATTATGTAGATTATGTACAGTTTGTTCCTTACCTCCCCATGATTATGTCCAACTTGTTCCTTCAACTCCTCCAAAGTTAGGGCCATAGTGTCCATCTTCTTTTGTTGTGCAATCACCGTATCACTTAGGATCTTCATAAGACTCATCATGCTGTCAGTTTTAGCATCCAAAGTCCAGTGAAGATGATTATCAAATTTTATCATGTGTTGAGCAGGAAGACAAACATCATTAACCCAGCTACAGTCATCCGGAGATTCTTGTTCCTTACCCTTGGAACCGGAGGCAGAAGGTTGATTTTGTGGAGGAACTGGAGGAGGTTGAGTGGAAGGCTCATCTGTTCCGGGAATGAAAGCAGAAGGAGAAGGGTTGTAAATGGGAGGAAGAAATGGTGGTGTTGGTGGAAGAGTTGTGGAGGTGGAAGCAAAAGGGTTAGGTCCTTTTATTTCATCCTTCATTTGCTCAAAGCTGGAAGGAACAGAGAAGGATGAGGGAGAAATGGAGGTTAATTTTGTGAAAGGAACAGATAGCTTTGGGGATGATGGTGGAGTGGGTTCCTTGAGAGTGGAGGGTTCCTGTTCCTCTGCATCCGAAAGGACTAAAGGGGAGTCCTTGTTGGAAGGAACAGAAACAGTAGGAGCAATCTTCAAACAATTGCTCTTCCTCACTCTCTGCGGAACAGTAGGGGTAGGCTTTTGGCTATGTGTTTGCATCTCTTTGGTTTCGGTTCTCCGGCTTAGGAACATGTTCCTCCAAGATAACATCATCATCTTGTTCCTCTATGTCTACCTTAGGCATTTTCTTTTGCTTGAGGAACAGGAGCTATTCTCCCTTGAATGAAACTCCTTCTTGGACAGAAAGACCAAGTCCATTAAGAGTCTTCTCATTCAAGATGTTCCCTTGTTTTACTCCTAATGTAGGCCAACCAGTGAGTCTTACTTCAAAGTGATGAAGTAGAGATGTATCAATGCTCCATACCCAATAACACAGTGATTTTCGATACAATGGGTAAATGTTGGATAAAGAGAGAAGGAAAGTTTATTTGAATGTGATGGTCCAAAGAAAACATATAACACATATCTAAGAGACCCACTTCATTCCTCTTTTCAGTGCGAGGAATGAGTGCTCTCCATACCAAGTTGAATAAGACTTTGTGAAGGGGAGAGAGTAGGTTATGGTTTAGTTTATTTTGACCAGCAGTTCCTCCAAAATATTCCACAATTTTGCTGAGGAAAATTCGGAAAAGAACAGTTCCTTTCCGTTTAAAGTACAAATGTTCCTTTGCAAGGAACTTCCCAAACTTTCCCAATGTGGCTTGATTAAACTTAATTTTCTTTCCTCTAACCTCAGTTGTGCAAAGACCATCAGTGTTAGTAAAATTTGCACAAAATTCATCCATAGCTAAAGGAACAAGTGCGTTGTTAAAGGCGAATTCAAACAAGAATTCCATGCCCTGTTCCTTTAGAATGGAAGTTAATTCATGAAATTCTACCTTATTAGCCCATTCTAAATCTACACAAAAACCCAGTACATACCTAGATTCGCTTCTTTCAACCCGTTTCTTGGAAGATGAAAAACAGTTCCTTTGGAAGGAACAGGCGTATTCTTCTTCTTCCCCCTGTGTTTGTTCCGGGGTTTCTTCTTCATCATCTTCCCCAATTAATTTTCTTCTTCGCATGCTCCTTCTTGGAGATTCTAATTGTTGTTCTTTTATGGGGTTTCTTAATTGGTCGATTTCAAGGGTTTTGGTAGGAGAAGGAGAATTTTCCATTTTTGAGTGTTGGTAGTTTTTGATGTTGGAAAAGGAGAGTTGCGTGAGGTTTTTGCCATGTTTGAGGAAGAGTTGAGGTTTTTATGGAGTGATTGAAGAGGTGTGAGAATTTTCGGCTATGGTGAAGATGAAAGGTTGGAGGAACACGGTTTCTAATAATGTGAATTAAGAAGGAGTTTGCATGTAATAGTGTTTGACACGCGGGAAAAAAATAAAGCAAATAAAAATAAAAATAAAAGAAAAAACAAAAGATGATAAATAAGAATCAAGATTTAATTAAATCTGATTCCTTTTATTTGGGATTTTTGGATTTTTCGGATTTTTATGAGTTTTAATTTTTGAAAGAAAATAAATGCTAAGGAACTTGTGCTATAGGAACAACTAATGCTACATATCAATGTTCCTTCATATCATGCATGTTTCTTACCTTAGGAACAGTAAGGGGAGTATTATGTGACATTTGTGAGTTGTTTAATTTCTTTGAATTCATTTTATGTTTGTAACATTCCAATTTGCAATGGTCTTAGGCAATTAAACACAATTATTTTTAGCACACAAAGTCACTCAAATTGATTCAAACATGGGGGAATGACATAGGAACAATCACTTAATTTTTATTAACCCTAACTCAAGCCTTAATTTTTCATATCTATCCTTTGCAAAGGCTTAGTTAGATATCAGCAATCTGATTCTCAGTTTGACAAAACTCAAGTTTAATCAAACCTTTTTCAACATTTTCTCTTAAAAAGTGATGTCTGATATGTATATTTTACTCTAGAATGATGCACTGGATCTTTAGAAATACTAATAGCACTTGTATTGTCACAATAAATAGGAACACATCAAAGTTTATTCCATAGTCACTAAGTTGTTGTTTTATCCAAAGCATTTGAGAGCAACATGCAGCAGCAGCTACATATTCTGCTTCAGCAGTGGATAAAGCAACTGTGTTTTGTTTCTTGGTACTCCAAGAAACTAAACTATGACAAGGAATTGTGCCATACCTGAGGTGCTTTTCCTATTTACAAGATCTCCAGCATAATCTGCATCTGCATATCCTTTTAGTTTCGAATGTATCACTTCTTGGATAGTAGAGTCCAAGATCATCTGTTCCTTTAAGATATCTAAGAATTCTCTTCACAGCAGTAAGGTGAGACTCCTTTGGATTTGCTTGAAATCTAGCACACAAACCAACACTGAAAGCTATGTCTGGACGACTAGCAGTTAGATACAAAAGTGAACCAATCATTCCTCTATATTTTGTTTGATCAACACTTGTTCCTATGGAGTCTTCATCTAATCTAGTTGAAGTTCCCATAGGAGTGTGATTTATCTTTGAATTTTCGAGGCCATATTTCTTTAATAGTTCCTTTATGTATTTTTGTTGGTGAACAATTATTCCCTTTTCAGTTTGTTTGATTTGTAGTCCAAGAAAGAAATTTAACTCACCCATCATACTCATTTCAAATTCATTCTCATGAGTTGAGAATTCTTTGCACAATGTTTCATTAGTAGCTCCGAATATGATGTCATCAACATATATTTGAACAAGCAAAATTCAGTTCCTTTAGATTTTAGGAACAAGGTTTTATCAACCTTTCCTCTTTTAAAATTGTTTTCTAAAAGGAACTTTGATAATCTCTCATACCATGATCTAGGTGCTTGTTTTAACCCATAAAGAGCTTTATCAAGCTTGTAGACATGATTTGGGAGATTATTATTTTCAAAGCCGGGGTTGTTCAACATATACATCTTCTTTAGATAGCCATTTAAAATGCACACTTAACATCCATTTGATATATTTAAATCCCATGTAAGCAGCAAATGCAATTAAAATTCTAATGGCTTCTAATCTAGCTACAGGAGCAAAGGTTTCTTCATAATCTATTCCTTCTTGTTGATTATAACCTTTTACTACAAGTCTAGCTTTGTTTCTTACAATGGTTCCATATTCATCTAGTTTGTTTCTAAACACCCATTTTAAGCCAATTACTTTTTGTTGTTTAGATGAGGAACTAGATGCCATACCTTGTTTCTTTCAAACTCATTTAATTCAGCTTGCATTGCAGTAATCCAATCAGAGTCAGTTAAGGCTTCTTCATGATTTCTTGGTTCCATCATTGATAGGAACGCATGAAATGCACAAAAGTTCCTTAACTGAGATCTAGTTTGCGTACCTTTGGATATGTCGCTGATTATGAGTTCCATGGATGTGATTTTTGTGATCTCCAAGGTTTTGGTTGAAACTCTCTTATAGGAACATGTTGTTCCTCATGAGTTCCTTGAGTAGATGAGGAACTCTGCTCAGTTGTTCCTCTGTTAGCCTCGGTGGACTCAGTTCCTTCATTTTGAGGAACAGGAACATCTTCTCCTCCTTGAGGAACAGGAACATCATTGATGTTATTATTTTCCAATTCCTCGTTCCTTTCCTCTTTCACTTCTTCTTCTTCTTGTGAATCTGCGTTCCTTTACTTGGTTGCTCAACCCTATCTCATAGTCATCAACCTGTATGCTTGGATTTATTTGTCAGATTCATCAAAGATTACATGAATGCTTTCTTCAACACACATAGTTCTCTTGTTATATACTCTATAAGCTTTACTATGTGAAATATCCTAAAAATGTTGCTTCATCACTCCTTGCATCAAATTTTCCAAGATTATCTTTTCCATTATTATGCACATAACATTTGCACCAAATGTTCTAAAATAGGTGATATTGGTTTCTTTCCAAAATAAAGTTCATAAGGAGTTTTATTAATGATAGGTCTCATCATGGCACGATTAATTATGTGACAAGCAGTATTAACAGCTTCAGCCCAAAAGTTCCTTGGAAGTTCACTAGCAATTAACATGGTTCTAGACATTTCCTCCAAAGTTCTATTTTTCCTTTCTACAACACCATTTTGTTGTGGTGTTCTAGGGGCAGAAAAATTATGATCTAGGCCATTATCTCTGCTTAAGTCATCAAATTTATAATTCTCGAATTCTTTGCCATGATCTGATCTAATGTGCATTATTTTATGACCACTTAAGTTTTGAACTCTTTTAGAAAAGACAAGGAACTCATCATAAGTTTCATCTTTACTAGTGAGAAAAATAACCCAAGTATACCTAGAGTAGTCATCTACAATCACAAGTACATACCTCTTTCCACTTCTGCTTTGAATTCTCATGGGTCCACATAAGTCCATATGAATTAATTCTAATGGTTTAGTGGTTACAATCGTTTTAGATTTGAAAGAGAATCTTACTTGCTTACCTCGTGCACATGCATCACAAACTTGATCAATATGAAATTTTATGGATGGTAATCCTAAAACAAGATCTTTTGATCTAAGTTTCTCAAGTAATGAAAAGCTAGCATGTCCTAGACGCTTGTGCCAAAGAAGTGAATCATCTTCAATAACACTAAGACAAGTTAAATTGATTTGAGGAACAAGGTCAAGATCCACAATGTATGTGTT
The DNA here is from genome assembly GCF_026745355.1 of Beta vulgaris subsp. vulgaris. Lineage (NCBI taxonomy): Eukaryota > Viridiplantae > Streptophyta > Magnoliopsida > Caryophyllales > Amaranthaceae > Beta > Beta vulgaris. Next base: position 32,701,003 of record NC_079205.1, on the reverse strand, counting down.
CCCTTTCCTTGTTCCTTCCAAGATAACCTTCTTAGTTTTAATGTTGATAATCAAGCATTTTTCTTTATCAAATTTTACAGTATTTCCCTTGTCATAGAATTGAGAAATACTTAATAAGTTATGTTTTAGACCTTCAACTAAAAATACATTTTTATGGATGGTACTTACAATCGTTTTAGATTTGAAAGAGGATCTTACTTGCTTACCTCGTGCACATGCATCACAAACTTGATCAATATGAAATTTTATGGATGGTAATCCTAAAACAAGATCTTTTGATCTAAGTTTCTCAAGTAATGAAAAGCTAGCATGTCCTAGACGCTTGTGCCAAAGAAGTGAATCATCTTCAATAACACTAAGACAAGTTAAATTGATTTGAGGAACAAGGCTAGATCCACAATGTATGTGTTCCCTTTCCTTGTTCCTTCCAAGATAACCTTCTTAGTTTTAATGTTGATGATCAAGCATTTTTCTTTATCAAATTTTACAGTATTTCCTTGTCACAGAATTGAGAAATGCTTAATAGTTATGTTTTAGACCTTCAACTAAAAATACATTTTCAATGGAGTGTAGTGGTGACTTACCACCTTACCCATGCAACTATGTTACCTTTCTTATTATCACCAAATGTTACACTTCCACCTTCATAGGTTGTGAGTGAGAGAAACTTGTTTTGTCTCCTGTCATGTGCTTGGAACAACCACTATCGAGATACCATGTGTTGTTCCCCCTCACTCCAACCTGCAAAAATCAACTAAGTGTTAGTTGTAGGAACCCCATCTTTCGTGGGTTCCTGTTCTTGACTAGGATTTGTTTTGACAACCCATTTTTTCTTACTTATTGTCACATTTTTCCAATCATTTCAGATTTTAGTTGACATTGATTTATGTAATGACCTACCTTGCCACAATACATACATACAAATTATCACTAGGTAGATCAACATATTTCTTTGTCTTGTTCCTTTTCTTGTAGTTTTCAAAACCAAGACCTTCCTTCCTCTTGGTCTGTGGTTTCTCAATCCACTTAGGAACTTTCATGATTTTGCCTCTGTTCCTTGCGACAACCAGTTCCTTTTTAAGATTACAGATCTGTTCCTTTAAAATTTTTCTCTTTATTCAATTTTCAATCTCAGATCTGTATCCTTTCAAAGGGTTGATCTTATATCAAAGGAACTCAGAACAGGGACAAACTCCTTCAAGTGTGAAATCTCTAAATTAATTAGATAATTTTCATTTTTCAAACTTTCATAACATTCTTTGATTTTTAAGTTTTTATCAAATAAATCAAAGAATCTTGTTTCAACATCTGTTCTCATTTTCTTAAGCCATTCTATGTGTTCCTTGCAGACTTTTAAGGCTTGTTCCTTTGTTTATTTTTCACGTTCATCTCTACATTCAAGAATTGCATCATAAAGAAGATCATATATTTCAGGCCTAGTTTTACATCTAAGTCTGACTCAAGACCATGTTGACTTACCTCAACTTTTTCTTCATCTTTTTTTCGTCAGTGTTTGCCATGAGGCAAAGGTTTGCTGTTTCTTCAGTTGGTTGTTCCTCTTCTTCTTCCGTCTCTGAATCTCCCCAAGCAGCTATCATAGCTTTGCGCACATTTTGCCTTTAGAGAATTGTTCCTTTCTTTGGTTTTGTCATTTTCCCAAAGAGGACATTCCTTGATGAAGTGATCTGTACTACCACATTTATGACAAGCAGCTTTGTTAGAAAATTTCTTAGTTTTACCTTTGAAGTTTCCATTCTTCATGTTCCTGTACATCTTTCGAAATTTTCGAACCATGAGGGCTGCTTCTTCTTCTTCTGAATCCGAATCATCTTCATCATCTGCTTTGAGAGCAATTGATTTTGATTTGGAGCTTTCACCATATTCAGTATCAAGGTGAAGCTCATGAGTCATAAGTGACCCTGCCAGCTGTTCTAAGTTGAACTTAGTGAAGTCTTTTGTTTCTTGAAGAGCAGTGACTTTAGCCATCCATCTGTCCTTAGGAAGACTCCTAAGAACCTTTCGAACCTGTTCCTCAGATGAAATAAACTTTCCAAGAGAAGCCAACTCATTAATAATGTTAGAAAACGAGTAAACATGTCTCGGATGCTTTCTTTAGATTTCATGCAGAACAGTTCATATTGATTCATAAGTAAATCAATTTTCGATCTTTTAACTTCATTAGTTCCTTAGTGGGTTACTTCTAGTAAATCCCATATTTGCTTTGCGGATTTGCATCCCATGATCCTATTATGTTCATGGGGTCCAAGTCCACAATGCAACAGTTTAATAGCCATGGCATTTACTTCCATTTTTTCAAAATCAGATTTGTCATAATCAGAGAGGGGTTTTAGAGTTACCTCATTTTTGTCATTTGTAGTTGTGACTTCGAAATCACCAACTTCAATGACTCTCCATACCTGATAGTTTTCAGCTTTGATGAATATCTCCATGCGGTTCTTCCATAGTTGTAGTACTTCCCATTGAACATAGGAGGCCTTTGAGTGGAATAACCTTCTTCAAGTTTCTCGGTGGTATTCATTGTTCCTTGGATCTTTTTCTCAATAGGGTTTCCTATCTTACGTGAGTTCTAGCTCTGATACCAATTGTTATTTCCCTAGGAACACTACAAGAGGGGGGTGAATTGTAGGTGTAGAAATAAACGTAACTTTTTGCGGAAATTAAAACTTAAACGAATAAACAAGCTAGAAGGAACACAAGGGATTTTTACGAGGAAAAACTTCTTGGGCCCAACAAGAAGAAACAACCTCGACCACTAGGGATTTTAAACTCAACTCTTTCACTAATTAGGCCAAACAACTTGTTACAACCTAATTCTAACTCGAGCCACACCTTGAGTTCCTAAACTCAAGTTCCTGAGCCACTGTTCCCTTAACAGAGTTCCTCTCAACTTCACTCGAAGTTTTCTCACTCATACAAGCTTCACTCAAAGCCTCTCTCTTACAGAACTTCACTCAAAGTTCCCTTACCCCAAAAACCAAAATACAATTGATCGAAATAAGCTTAGTGGAATTAGAGTAAGAAGGCAAAGAACAAATGGCTATTATGAGAGAATGAAGGCACTGACACTTAATTAGTTAAACTCACTTAATTACTTAGTCAGACACACTTTGGAACTTATTTAGACTTCAATATTTATAGTGAAATCATGAAGAACGTGGGAGTTAAAACTGATTACATGTTAAGTCCATTAACCCATGATGTTCCTTCCCCTAAGGAACACGTTTCTCATCATGTCCCATGATCCCATGATCTCATTGAACGTGGATATATTTTAGCCACAACTCCTAAGATTAGGAGTTCTTGAGTTTATCCGAAAATCAGTTTATAAAACATTTTATTACTTAAAACTGAATTTTTAATCTTTAAGAAAATATATCTTTTAAAAAATCTTTAAAACCGGATATTATTTTCTTATTATTTTCCGAAAAACAAAATCTTTTCCTTAAACAGATTTTCTTTTTAAAACTGATTTTAAATTAGATAAAACTAATTTCCTATAATTTAGGCATGACTTACTCAATTCATAATTATACCTTTATATTTTGCACGCCTAAGTCTAGTTCCTTTTATAACAAGTTCCTTTAACAATTGTTTAGTGCCACTTAGTTTGTTCCTTACAAAGGAACAAACTCTCATTCTCAAATAAAACTGCCAATGTTCCTTACCATCTTACTTTGTTCCTTTACATTGGAACTAGAAAATAAAACGCCTAGCTTTTATTCTTCTTGATCCAATGCTTGCTCCAGTATCAACTTAAGAAACTTCTTTACTTAGCCTTTGAAATCCTCTCTTGACTTCTTCCTAGACTTCGTATTCTCCAGTTCCTTTCATTGATACCTTAAACATCATACACTTAAATAACTCATTAGTTCACTACTTAGTTTGCATCTTTGTTTCTTTGTCATCATCAAAACTAGGGTTCAACAAATACAAAGAGCAATATGCATTGCTTCCAAGATATGCAGATGAGGTACTCAAAAGTAACAGGAACAATACTGTCAAAATACAGATGGATGGGAATGTGTTCAAGAGGATTTATCTTTACTTTGAGGCTTTAAGGAAAGGGTTTTTAGCAGGATGTAGACTGTTCATCTCACTTGATGGTTGCTTCCTTAAGGGTCCATTTGGAGGTCAGTTGTTAGTGGTAGTCGGTAGAGATGGGAACAATCAAATGTTCCCAATTGCTTGGGCAGTGGTTGAGGTGGAATGCACTGATAGTTGGAGATGGTTTTTGTCTATGTTGGCTTCAGATTTAGGGTGTGTCCAAGGGGCAGGATACACATTCATGAGCGACCAACAAAAGGGCTTGTTAGCAACAGTTGCTAAGGTGTTTCCTGAAGCTGATACCAGAGTGTGTGCAAGATATGTCTACTGCAACTTTAGGACTGTGTTTGGCGGTGGAATGGAGTTCAGAAAACAGTTTTGGGTCATTGCTAAATGTACTACTAAGAATGAATTTAAAGCACAAATTGAGGTTATGAAGGGTATATCTAATGAAGTAGCAGATGACCTAATTAACAGAAATTACAAGAAGTGGTGTAGGGCTATCTACACCTCAATGTCATGTTGTGATAGTGTTGACAACAACATGAGTGAGGTGTTTAATGCTTACATCCTAGGCAGCAGACACAAGCCAATCATCACCATGCTTGAAGAATAAGAGAGGGATGATGGAGACTTGCATAAAAAAAGAGATGAGTTGGAAAGAAAGAATTGCTACTATGCCAAGGATACAGCAACAGGTAGAGAAACACAAAATTTGGGCAAGAGGGTGGAATGCATTTTGGGATAGTGGGTTTTGCTATGGTGTTAGGGAAGGATCCACTCAAACAAAGTATGTTGTGAACCTAACTGAGAAGACTTGCAGTTGTAATGGTTGGCAAGTTAGTGGAATTCCATGCAAGCATGCAGTGGTAGCAATATGGAACAAAGTAGATGAGCTAGAACAATACCACTAGTAGAAAAATGAAGAAGGACTGCGCTGAAAATGGCCTGTAGGGCTACGCTTTTTGACAGCAGCCCTTTCAATAGAAGCCCTTGACTTTTTAAGTAGGGCTGCGCTGCACATTTTACTAAAAAGCGCAGCCCTTCAAGCTTAGAAGGGCTGCGCTTGTTAAAAAAAGCGCAGCCCTTCTAAGCTTGAAGGGCTGCGCTTTTTTTTTTTAAACAAGCGCAGCCCTTCTAAGCTTGAAGGGTTGCAGCCTTCAGCAGCCCTCCTACTATGAAGGGTTGCGCTAGTTCAAAAAGCGCAGCCCGTCTAAGCAAGAAGGGCTGCGCTTTTTTCAACTAGCGCAGCCATTCTGCTTAGAAGGGCTGCGCTAGTTCAAAAAGCACAGCCATTCTAAGAAGAAGGGATGCGCTTTTTGAAAACTAGCGCAACCCTTCTGTTAAATTTTATTTTTTTGTTAAATTAATACAGCACCCTGCAGCATGCAGCCCTTCCCACCCATAGCCTCTGCCCACCCCCTGTCTCTGCCCACCCCAGCCCACACCCACCCCACCCCTTACCACCCCTATCCACCCCCTGCCCACCCCCAGCCCACCCTTGCCCACCCCCTGCCCACCCTGCCAGCCCCATCCCACCCCTGCCTCTGCCCACCCCGCCACCACCCTACCACCCCCAGCCCACGCAACCTGCTTCCCACCCCTGCCCACCCCTGCACAGCCCCCAGCCCACCCCTCTGCCACACCCCAGCCACACCCCTAACTCATCATCATCCAAATTCTCATCCCCTAACTCATCATCATCCTTCTTTTTTTCTTCACATACATCATTCTTTACTCCAGAGCTTCCTATATACCCCTGCTCACCATGCCAAACCCTACGTGGTATTGAGGCCTAAACCCACGGCGAAAGACATGCTCCCTAACCACATGTTTACTACTAACCTTGCTCACATTTCTACAATCCAAACAAGGACAATAAAAGTCGACTGCTCCAGAGGATGTTTGATATTCTAATGCACTTCTACAGACTTTCGAGACCCCATTCACAAACTCAATCGATTCACGACTACCATACATCCAAGTACAATCCATCTTATTTAAGAAGACCACCTCTAATAATTAAACACAACATTCATTATAATGCATTAATCATTATTAAAGTACATACACTCACATATTCAAATCACACACGTATACAGCAAGCTAAGATAGTGACATGTTCAATTGTATGCATGCAATCGAAGGTCCTTATCACTCCAACCTAACCCATCCTTGGACGTCTAATCTCACTAGTGATATTGCCAACTTTTCAATTCTAAGGAAAATCCGGCAGCATTTCCCTACAATTCTCCAAGTACACAATGTAGATAATTGTTATCTACATATGCTCGAGAACATGTAGAGAAACGATAAGCCAAGATTTTCCTCAGAATTGAAAAGAAGACACACATTCACCACCTAAGTGAGATCAAATGTCCAAGAACAGTCCCAAATCGGGGACTATTCAAGACTTACTCCTATTGAGTAAGTCTTGAACAGGTATCTAGGCATATATGATGATGATTCAAACAACTTGTAGAATTCATATATAGCTAAATCACATTGCGTTTTCATACAATCTCATATCAACAAATATATATACATTATAAAAAATACATATATACATCAATAAATTATCATAACTTAATCAATTTGAAGCACATGACAACTTTGTCTACATGTTAAACTAGTTACCTCTTATCACCAACGACGAGCAATGAAGAGAGAAGAGATAGTTGGACCTTTAATCTGCCTTCCTAAGCCTCTTCTTCCTAGCATTAACATTGCACATTAATCATTTAATTCAATAATTAAGAAAAAACAAAAGTAACTTAAAAACAAAATTAATTCATATCTAATTAACCACTCAAATGGTGGAGAAGAGAAGAGAAGAGAAGAGAAGAGAAGAGAATGGTCGCGGTTGCACGTGGTGGAGCAATGTGGTGCGCAAGGAGGTTGGCAGCAGTGGTGTGCATGGTGGTGGGTGCAGCAGTGGTGGAGCAATGTCGTCGCGCGAACCCAGTGGTGGAGCAGTGGAGAAAAGAGCAGTGGTGGTGGTGGGCAGCAGTGTTAGGGCTCAAATTTTTTCGCTCGTAATTCTCTAAGGGAGGAAAGTGGGAAAAATAAAAGGAGTATGGGTATACTGTACATGCGCGCTTCAATTACAAAAAAAAAAAATTGAACGAAGGGCTGCGCCTTTTTAAAAAAGCGCAGCCCTTCACTTTGAGAAGGGCTGCGCTTTTTTAAAAGCGCAGCCCTTCTAATGTGAGAAGGGCTGCACTTTTCTTCAAAAGTGCAGCCCTTCTGTTATTTAGGGTTGCGCTTTTTTAGAAAAGCGCAGCCCTTCATTAATAGGGCTGCGCTTTTATCAAAAGCACAACCCTTCCTGCGCAGCTCTTCCTTTTTTTTTCCCCTAGTGTACGTGAGTGATTATTTCATAAAGAGCAAAGTGTGTATTCATTTAGCCGAGAATACCACTGGTCACAGACTGAAATGGGATCACAACAGTCACAATTCATCACTGCACAAGGCCTACAAGACTTAGCAATGGCTAAAAAAAATCAAAACAGGGGAAAGTAAAAGTAAGTTCACTCTCATGTAGAAAATTCAGAATTTTATTGCAATAGCTTAATGTAGAAACATATATTGGTTCTCAACTCACTTACATTCCAACACAAACTTTCACTCACATGTTATTGCTACATTCAAACGAATATTACAATAACAATGATGAAAGATTACTGTACACGCTTTAAAATTAAACATTCACTTTCCTTTATTATGTCAATTGAAAAAAACTTTAACAAAAATGTTTGTATGATGGCAGTTAGTACCTGAAGAACAAAAGTTTTGAAAATTTCTGGTGGAAGCTTTTGCAATGGAGCACCATCAACAATCTTCAAGAAGAAGACGACTTTTTATATTTTAATTTATATTTTTCTATTCATTTTTTTTGGTGAATAATGCACCTGATGTGTTTGTTGCCACATAGAGCGTTGCTTGTATTTATGTGGATAATTCTCATGATTCTTGGAAATTTATTGAAAGTTGGTCATTGAATGCTTCTATCGGTTTTTTCTTTTCTTTTCTTTATTCTTTTTTTTGGGTGCAATTATGGCAACTAATTGATTAATTAAATTTAGTTAACACCAAGGTTAACATAATATGTTTAGAGTACTCAAACTGCAACTTTTGCAAATAGGGTACTCAAACTGTAATTTTTACCAAAGTTGAGTACCTTAGTATGCACTTAACTCGTTTTAGGAACATCATGCTTTAGACCAATAATATGAAGTTGTGTTCACAACTCTATGAGGGGCTTTTATCTCCTTCCTCGTTTAGTAGAGTGGTTAATGACATTCAAATTCAAATGCTTGTTGCTTCTTGAGGGAGTGTTTCCTTTTCTTTTATAAGGAGACAGGAAAATCGAGTAGTGCATAAGCTATCTATAGTGAGAGAAGAATATGTGGAGGACAGAGTGTCGTTAGAGGAGTATTCTCCTAAAATTAGTGCTATTATACTTTCAGATTTTCAGTTGAAGAATGAATATTTGATTTTTCCAGTCAAAAAAATGTGGCAGCGTAAGTAGGGTTGAATCCACATAAAGATGGCCGTTTTAATCTAGCTTCTAAGGTATGGAAAACTAAAGAAGATAAGAAATATAGAAGTAATGTTCTAAACTAATAAAATCAGAAAGTCAGACCGATAGTATCTAGAGCAATGGTTCACCATGTTTATATTTATAACCTATTAAAATATCATCAATAGTTCAATTAATCAGATATCTAAAGCATAGGTTAATCCTACAATCATGTCTTAACACTCTCCAATCGACATATGCAGTAGGTCGTTAACATAATTAGATTTACTAATTGTAGGTAAGTCTCTAATGAGTACTATCTCTCGATCTATGACTCCTATTAGCAAGATTAAATCAGATAATTGATCTGGTTGTAAGATTAACAAAATAAACCTAATTAATTAAAATATCAATGACTAATCAAACCATCAATAATATCAATCAAGATTCATATCATATAAACATGGATTCTCAACCCTAGAAAATAAAATAAAAAACTCAATGATGTAATGAAGAATAAAATCTAAATCTACAAAGAAAAGCATGATCAAAGAAATCAATGAAAGAAATAAATAAAACTCATAAAAATGAAGAAAAAGAGAAACTAGGGTTTACTACTTAGCTAGAGAGAAAAAGAAAAAAGAAACTGGAACTAAAACTAATGTGAGAGAGTGGAGAGGAGAGAGAGAGTTCTTCTTTACAAGTTACTCCTACTATAAATAATGCAAAGTAACCAAATACAATTGGGAAAGTAAGTTACTAGATAAAAAAGGCCAAAATATTCAATAACTAGGCGAAATTAGTGATCCGCATGTACGGTAGCAGATTTCAGTAGAAACACTCCAAACTTCCAAAACACATTAACTCATTGACTACAAGTCTACTCAGGGTGTGCCTTCTAACATTGGAAAGTTCTTTAAGTGTAGTTTCCAAAAGTACTGGAATTAGTCAATTCTCATAAGCACATGAAAAGCTATGATTAGAAGTGTAGACTTGACTCTTTTTCACATTTCTTCCAAATGATTTTCCGGAATTTTTTCCTTGAATAATGCAAAAAAGGGGATTAATTCCCAAAATGTGCCCCAAAAAAATTTATTTCCCTGCGTACCGTCCACGTAGGACAGCACGCGAGAATTTTTTTTTTTTTTAAACTTCAGTAAAACCGCTACTCAGAGTAGCGCTTAACGCATAAAAAACGCTACTCCAGGTAGCGGTTATGTTTAAAATTAACCGCTACTTGGAGTAGCGGTTCATAACAATTGACCGCTACTCTGAGTAGCGGTTTATAAGGCTTTGGACCCATCCCTATAAACCGCTACTCGGAGTAGCGGTTCATTAAAGAAACACCACTCACTGCATTGTTTCCACTAAAAATTTTTTACATACATTTGAATGTGGATGAACTTGGTGATGGGTGATCAATGTGTGGATGAAGTTGGTGTTGTTGAATGGAATTTGGTGCTGGAATTGCAGGTTGGATAATGTTGAAATTGGAGGTTGGATAATTGTTTGGAATTGCTGGAATTGCAAGTTGGATACTTGTTTGGGATTGCTGGATTTTTTTGCGTTTCTGGCACTTGGCCAGTTATGTGGAAACAATGCAGTGAGTAGTGTAATGGGTACAAAACCGCTACTCAGAGTAGCGGTTCATTCACATAAACAGCTACTCAGAGTAGCGGTTTACTGGTGTTTTGGACCCGGAGAACAAAACTGCTACTCCGAGTAGCGGTTCAGTCAATAAAACCGCTACTCTGAGTAGCGGTTTATGTGAATGAACCGCTACTCGGAGTAGCGGTTTTGTTTGAAGGAAACCGCTACTCCGAGTAGCGGTTTACCTCCGCTAAAACAAAAAAAAAACTTCTTTTCGCGTGCCGTCCTACGTGGACGGTACGCAGGGAAATAAATTTTTTTGTGGCACATTTTGGGAATTAATCCCCTTTTTGGCATTATTGAAGTTAAAAATTCTGATTTTCCGCTCTGTTTTCGCTCAACTTGTACTAAAACGTATACATACAATTCTTATGCATTGCAGCTTCTTTGCAAATGCTTCTAATCCTCAAGGTTAGCTAATTATACTCCAAATACGTTTTCAATATCTGAAATGCATCCAAAATACGAAAATATACCAAATGGGAGTAGAATAGCATAACTTAAGAATATAATGCAATAATGAACCCAATAATGAATCTAAATAATCTAAAATAAAACCAAAATGTACCTAAAAACTATTTATAATATGACACATCACTAATCAACCTTGTAAGTGGCAAAGGTTAATTTTAGCTTCAATGTATCGATTTTCGGCCCATTAACTTATCAAAAACATAATTGTAAGTGTATTGCTTCTTGTACTAATCAACCTTGTTGCATGAATTGGCCCAGCTCAATTTTAGCTGTAATGTACCGATTTTCGACCCATCAACTTCTGTAAAACATAATTGTAATGTATAATTGTTAAATAAAAGAATTTTGTGATTTATCATATATTCATAACTTCTCAAGAATGAAAATACAAGCAAAGTAGTCGCAAGAAATTGTACGATAAAGAAGAATGTAAAAGTTTGTTTACATATGCCAAGAACAATAAAGACTTGAAACAAGTTTGTTTAAATATGCCAAGAACAATAAAGACTTGAAACAAAAATATGAGGGCAATAGGTATCTGCAAAATCAGAAAATGTAGATAACATAATATAGTCTTACAAGCAAATCCCAAACCAACAAGGAACAAAAACAGTTGGTTCTTCTTTCTCTTTCTTTTTGAATGGAAATAGAGAAAATTATCATTAATAAAATGCCTCACAACATCTACAACAATACCATCAATCTTAATATCTTTATAATTTTACTAACATAAACGCTGCTTAGTACAACAATTGGTCAAAAAATAAATGGATAATGACAAAAGTAGAAGTTAAAAACCCAAAACTACAAACCAAAGGGAATTGGGAATTTTTAGCCACTAGAGAGGGCCTACTTAATTCTTTCTTGAACCATACAAATCAAGCCACGGCTTTAGCAACAATTATGATATCATCGTTGTCAGGAAGCAAAAAAAAAATGTTCTACACAAACCTAACCATTATAAGTAACGCCATCTCTAATTGAGATAGAAAATCCTGTTTCAACAACTAGAAAAAATGCCACTTCGTTCGACAAGAATTTTTCAAGGCATCTATGAATTGATAGGCTAATACTAGAACAGCGAAATAAACTTATTCTTGTCGTTAGCCATTAATCTTTAGCGCGTACAACTTGCTAAGGGCATGTCTTATCCCCTTCAGTAGACCATCCCATGATCAATGAAATCACGTCCAAGTCAGATTATTGCTGAGCGCACTGAACCCTTTGAGCACCACCATGCATGTCCTCATCTTCGTCGTAGGCCTCCTGCTGGGCTCGAGCCTCCTTCCGACGCATTTCTTCCTCAATATTGACATCATGCAGGGTTGTCTCCTCACATTCATCCAACTCCATATCAGTTAGCTGGGCTGCAGACCTAGGAGGAAGCACAGCCTCCAGAGACTTGCACTGGTCCACTGCCAATGAGTCGGGGAATTCAACTGTGAAGTGGATATACAGTTTGCCTTTCATGAAGGGTCTCTGATACATAGGCATTCCTTCATCATTTATTGCTTTGAAGGAGTCTACAAGGTAACCCAAGGACATGTGTCAGCACAAAAACAGTAGCATATAGTTCAACAGTACCATCCTCGGGAAACATAAATCTAATCTTGGGAAACAATCATAACCAAAATGATTCGCGAAAAAGCTGATACTTCCTCCGTTTTCAAATAAGTGACACTTCTCTCAAAAACCTCAAAAAAGAGAGAAGCGTTTCATTTATTTTAGAACAAAGGAAGTATTAAATTAAAGTGTGGGTCGTACAAGCTCAATCTAATAGCATTAGACGCTACAAGGGTGACAAGCATCATTATACTACCTCTGTTTTTATTTAGTTGTAACAATTTCTACTTTTAGGTGTTTTTTATTAGTTGCAACATTTTCCTTTTTAGGAAAGCTTTTGGGATAATTTGACTATATTACCCTTACTTCACCTACTCTTTTGAACCTGATCAATACTAGTAGCAGGGGCAAGTGGGTCAATTATACTCTCTTTTCTCATTTCTTAAAGTTTGTGCAAAAAGGTGAATGTTGCAACTAAATAAAAACACAGGTAGTACATGAATGAGGTGGATGGAAGTTAAAAGGTGCTAGGATTTTTGTTGGTAGCTGAAAGTAAAACTTATTCAAATTTAAACAGTAAGTATTATTACCTGGCTTTACAACTTCTCCAGGCTGAGATTTGATTAACAACTGTCTATTGTCCAAATGGGTCAATACAAACTGAAAACCACAGAGGGCCTCAGTAAGGGAAAGGGTATGCTCATAAAAAAGATCATCACCCTTTCGCTTGTACTTTGAGTGCTCCTTCTGCTGTAGTATAAACACTATGTCGCCAGTGACAGTGTCAGGCTGCAATAATAAGATATTCAATTAGAAAGAGAAAGGATTAAAAACACATCAGAACAAAGAAATTGATTTATCAGTAAAGAAATTAGTACCGCTTCATCAGCTTCTCCAGGAAATGTAATCTTTTGTCCATTTTGCATTCCCTTCTCAACATGAACTTCCAGAACTTTCTTCTCCTGCACAGCCTTCTCACCTTTACATTGTAGGCAACGATCCCTGTCATTGATGGTCTCACCAGTACCCTTGCACTCATTACAAGCATGCTGCATCTGCTGGATCATAGAAGGACCAAGATGCCTGATAGAGATTTTCACTCCAGATCCTTGGCATCCAGGACACTTCATTGAAGCACCAGATTTTGACCCTTTTCTGCAAATCAAGGATCCAACAATATTTAAGATTATTCCAGCTATAAACTTCTGCCTCTTATCTAGAAACAGCGAGTTTCCACTATCAAAGTGCTCACCCTTTGCATTTGGAGCAGATAACGTTGCGGGAAAGTGATAGTTTCTTTGATGTACCATTGTAGATGTCCTCCAAAGAGACCTTTAGCGGATGAATAACATCCTCTCCCCTTCTTTGCCTTCGGCCTCTGCTACTCCCACCACCTAAAACACACAAAAAGTGTTACAGAGACATCATTTACACAAAAACCTAGACAATTCACCTTCAAAATAGAAACACAATCAAATAATACTTACCACCACCAAACGGACTACCCCCAAAGAATGAGGAGAAGATATCAAATGGGTCATGAGCCCCACCGCCACCACCCATCCCTTCCTTGAGAGCATCCTCACCATACTGATCGTATATCTCACGCTTCTCTGGATCACTTAGAACTTCATATGCATGAGCCAGTTCCTTGAACTGTACAATACCGATATCTCAACATTAACAAAAGCCTACTTAACAAAAAGATGAATTTCAGGGGGGGAAATCATCTTAGTGCCCTACTTATGATATGATTTCATTTTAATGAACTACATCCATGAAGGTCCCACTTTGCAGACCTAAAGTTATAACTATATTGTCATTTGGGTGACCTAACACTACCATAAATCAGTCGTACACGTTATAGACACCATGCCGGTTGTGGTACCTATCATGTGTGACAACCCAATTATCTTTCGTTGTGTTAATTTATGTACCAATTTTCAGGCCCGTCCCTAAACCAGTCCAAAATGGGACTCGGAACAGGGCCTATCATTTAGAGGGGACTCAAATTTTGAAAAAAAAAACTTTTAGCCCCAGGCAGGTAGGCAGGCATTACCGTGTTACAAGACAAGCGTGAGTGAAAGAACCTTTTGGACCCCAAATTTCTCTCTCCTTACTCGTTCTCCCTCTCTCTTTCTCTCTCTCCCTCTCTCTTTCTCTCTCCCCTTACTGTTCTGAACTTCTGAATCTCCTTGCTCAAACAGATTCTCCGATGGATAAACTTTTCATCTTCAAATCCAAAAACCTTAATTTTCTCTCTCCTCTTCATCTTCTTCCTCCAAATTCCCCCATTCAATTTCTAACACTTCCTCAAAAATGAACATTGAATCAAACAGCAGCAATAAAAGCGTCTTCCACAGACTCGGAAACAAACCCCATCAAAATCAAATTCAGAATGTTTGCTGTAAATTCTTGCATTCTTGGTCTCAAATTTATTAGTTTGTACTTTGCTACTTTTTGGTGTGTTCTTTTGCATGGATAGGCTAGTGAGAACTTGCTTTATGATATTTACTACTTCCTTTGTTCCAATTTAGTAGTGATACTTTCCATTTTAAAGAAGTTTCATTTAGTTGTTACGCTTTCATTTTGGGTAATAACTTCTCTCTATCTCTCTCCTATCACATGGAACCATTTTGTTTTCTTTCTCTATCTCTCCCCTCTCCAAAACTTACCTAGAAGTCCGTGATTTTAAAAGTATCACAACTAAATTGAAACAGAGGAAGTAGATTCTTTTTTCTCTTTCAACTACAGTTCTACTAGTTAACTATTGAGAATGATTTTTAAAAAAATTGAAGATTGTATTACTACCATTTTGTAAGAAACAATTATAATCTAATTATATTATTATTATTTTTGAGATAATTGTGCGTGCTAATTTTCAACTTCGGCATAGGGCCTCCGTATTGCTCGGACCGGGGCTGCCAATTTTGTACATCCAACCTATGTTGCTCAGACTCGGGTACCCATGTCCGACACGGGTACGTGTCCAAGTGTCCGACTCGGCTATTTTTTGGAATTTTTTCTATTTTTTAGCCCAAAACAAAGTGTCCAAGTGTCCCACCCATGTCCGAGTGTCGAGGATCCGACACGGGTACTTGAGGTGAAATGAAGAGTCCGAACAACATAGCATCCAACCACAAGAGGAACCCTTTTACAATAGCAGTGGCACATTCAACACTTGCACTACAATTTTAGATGTTGTGGCATATATGGTACCCTAAAACATGTCAATGTAAAACGCAAATTAAACAAGACAACAAAATATATCTTCGTCTAATCAATTTGTCAAATTAAATGACCCTTTCTTGCACTTTCAAAGCTTCATAATTTACTAACTCAATTCCACCTAATCACACTCCATCATCCGATACTTATTCTCCACAATAAAATTAATCAAACAAGCACAATCAAGTAAGATCACACATCCAACAACTTCCATACAATCAGATCAGATCAACAGCATGCAAACTATCAACCCAATTAACATCAATACACTAAATCACCCAGAATTCACACGGCAAACCAAATCAAATTCCAAAAACAACCTAAAAATACCCAGAATCAAAAAACACCTAAAAAACTTAAAAAGTTTTCCATAAAAAAGGTAAAAATTAAATTTTCACCTTCTCTGGATCACCACCCTTGTCAGGATGATTCTTAATGGCAGCTTTCTTATAAGCTTTCTTTAGATCTTCAGGTGAAGCATTTTTTGGTACTCCCAAGATCTCATAGTACCTCGTACTATCACTCTTCTTTGGTGGCCTCCCAAACATCTTCTTCTCACTCTAAATTTCTTCTCTCTGCAATACCCAAAAACAAATCAAAACAAATCAAAACAAAACAAAAATCACAAGAAAAAAGAAAGTTTGTTCAGATCCTAAACAAGAGGAAAATTATATTAGTAAGATGAAGAAGAAAAGGATAGTAAACAAACCAATCTTCGTTCGATTTGTGAGGCAAGAAGAGGAAAGAGAAACAAGAGGGAGAGAGAGAAGAGCACAAGGACGGCGAAAGAGGGTTTGTTCTGTTGTTTGGTTTGATATTTTATTTGAGATGAATAGACGGTTGAGATTTTCTTTTGTTTTTATTTTATACTGTAAATGTTATTTATTTTTGGGTTTTGGTTTTGGGTGGGAGTTTTCAGGTTGATGAATTTATTTTTGGATATTTGTGGGAAGAGTCTTTCCTGAGTTACAAGTAAAATATGTGGACCGTTGGATTGGGTTGGACTTGAAAGGAAACTTAAAGTCATTGTTTACCAGAAACTGGTTCTAATTTGTAAGTGAGATCATCGCGACGTGTGAGTTCTGGTCAGGGTTGGCAGCAAAAGATCAAATGAAGAGCGGTCAAAAAAAGGAGTATAGATTGACAGGGTTGGAGGGAGAGAAAAAGAGTTTGTCTTGGCGTCCAACCGTTTGAGTCTTTTAGGGGACTTAAACAGGGGTAATTTGGTCATTTTATGCGTTGGAAGATTTCACGCGCGTGTGGCTGACATTTGCTTGGTACCAATGCTAGGTTATAATGGTACCATTCTCCGAAAATATTGATACCTTGGTACCAGTCCTGATAACAATTTGATACCAATGTCAGGTTATAATGGTATCATTGTGTTTTTTTTTGGGTGTTTGAGTCTTTTTTGGACTCAAACAGTTGGTTACCAAGCCTTTCTCGAAAAACTAAGAGCACATTTGGTTTGTGATTTTTGAATTTTAAGAAACGAAATTAATTATCAATTTCTTTGTTTTTGTTTGGTTCAAGAAATTATGATTACTTAGTATTTTTTATATAAATTTCCTTGATTATGTTTTTCGCATCTTTAGATGTATAAACATGTTTTTAGTTGTTCAACAATAATATTATTGATGTGCAAACATATTCTTTGGATGTAAAGAGAAACTAATGAATGTAAGATGCGAAAAATCATTACGGATGTGAAAATATAGCTTTCGAATGTACAAAAAATCATTCATGTATAAAATATAATATCTACTACATCCGTTTTATGAAGTTATGCTCATTGTAGATATGGTTGTGCACTTTTGAACCGGGATCGAAATTCGGACCGGGACCATAATCGAAACCAAAACCGGGCCGGAAATGGACCGGACTAGAAAATTTTGGTTCGGTCTCCGATCCATGAAATCTTGGAATTCTAGGTTTTCGGTCTGGTCCCGATCGAAATGGACCGTAATTTTTTTTGTAAAAATAGCTTTGAAGGTTAAAAAAATTAAAAGTTAGAAAAGTTAGAAAGTTAAAATCTCATATTTTCCTTTAAGATTATTGCTTTCAGAATTATTAGTTTTTAATCTATTTAATCTATCGAATTTATAAACATATTTAAACATAAGCAAAAAAAGATTTTTTTTAATAAAAAAATAAAAATTTCGTTCCAACCAGTCAAAGTCCGGTCCGGTCTTGGCCCAAAAAAATTTCAAATTCCGATCCACCGGTCCAACCAGTCCGGTTTGGTACCGGATCGGTGCACACCCTTAACTGTAGATAGACAACTACATACTTTAAAAGATGAATTTCGAGAAAAAGATAAACTAATCTAGCTAGGATATAGCTAATATTTATGATTATCCAACTAAGATTAGGAAAATATATAAATTTATCTCATAATACATAATTATATAAGGTAAATAACTAAAAGATAACAAGAAAAGGAAAAAAATAACCAAACTTTATCAACACACTTAACGTGTGAGTTATGTGCGTTGATTTTTTTTTTCTCTTTTTCTTTTTCTTTTTATAAACCTTTTTCTTTCTCTTATTTTTTGTTGTTGTAAGTCTTTTTACATTTTCTTTTAAGAAAATCTTCAACTAATAAATTAACTACTTGGATTATAAGTTGTAAACTTAGGCCTAATATATAATTTGGGCTAGAGTTTATTTAAAAACCCCATAATATAACATAAAAGCCTATTTAAAATCTTTATAATTAATAATAAACCTCTTTAATAATTAAAACCCTTTTTAAAAATTATAATTAGTGACTTACTAAAAATACGGAGTACTACAGTTTTGTATTACTACAAGAATCTGCATGTTTAACGACTGGATTTTACCAACCGCCTATCATCAGTAGGTAATATAAAAGATATCGATTGCTTACACTACCGTAGGTATTTACCTACCGCCTAAAATGATTACCGACCGTTTAGCGGTAGGTAATTTTTCAGAATAGACGACCACCAACTCTAAACCGGCCCATGTAAAACTAATAACCCTAAATTCAATAAACTCCTCCGCCTCCCTTATTCTGATCCCATCTATTTTTTTTACTGTACTTTTTGCCGTACTCCCCTTTTTAAACACCCTGTTTCTTACTCTCAATCACTTCATCACTTTTTTTTTATTCTTTGAGAAAATTACTTCATCAATTTCCCTTTCGTCTTATTTTCTCTTTTCATTGTTCACTCCTCTAACCCTCATAAACCCATAAGACAAAAAGATGGAAGAACTGAGCCATGAAACAAGGGAAGAAAAAGATTAGTGACAACAGCACCGACCAACTGACAGCGAGATATTCTCGACCACTTCCTCTAGAAGACAGCAGAATTCGACGAATACATCCAAGACACAGGAGAATGGTTTTGTTTCCGAAAAATGTTGTATACAAGGTTTTCATATGTTGATTTTATTATAGGTTTAGATCTAGATTTTAAGAATAGTTTGAATTTTCTTTTTTCAGATTTAGGTGATATTGAAATTTGTATATTGTTCTATTCTTTTGCTTTGATTTATTTTTTCTTGGTCTTAACATGACATGTAATAAGTTTTCTAGATATTATAACTAGAAATCCATACTTTTTTGTGGTTGGATTAAAGATTTATTTACCTTTTTTTTTTACATAAACTTTAAATTTAACAATTTTATCAATATTCATCTTGATTTTTTTCACTTCGTTGGAGTAACTGCTTGTGCTAAGTTATGAATAATTGTAAATCTTGTTATTTTCGAAGGTAGAGACTTGGAATAAACTGCTAATATTATTCTTAGTTTGTTTTAGCTTTGTTTGTAATTCCATTAATTGGTTACTTTGAATTTTGAAATTTAAAATTCAAAACTCAAAACAAATCTAAAATTCAATATTCATTAATTGGTTCTTTTTTTATATTTTTTCTCCTGAAATTTACCGACCGCCTAGCGGTAGGTAAATTTCAATATTACCTACTGTTAGATGGTAGGTAATTTTGCCGACCGCTAGACAGTCGGTAATCTCGAATTACCGACCAGTAATATACCAACTGAAGTTTGTCGACTGCTTAGCGGTCGGTAATTTAATTACCGACCGTTTTTCATTCATTACCAACTATTTTGTGTGGTCGTTAAAAATGCGGATTCCTGTTCCTTGGTAATGATTTAGTGAATGGATCCGCTAGGTTGACATTAGACCGTACAAGATCAATAGTAACGACTCCATCATGGATCATCTCACGCACATAACTGTGCCTCAAACCAATGTGTCGAGATTTACAGTTATATACTTGGCTATAAGCCTTTGAAATGGTGGAAGTACTATCACAATGAATAACAATAGGAGACATGGGTTTTGACCATAGATCCACTCACTCATAAAATTCCTAAGCCATTCCTCCTCTTTACAAGTCGATGCTAATGCTATAGATTCCGATGCCATAGTTGAATTGCTAATACATATTTGCTTCTTAGATGCCCAAGATATGGCACCTCCTCCAAGAAGGAAAACCCAACCACTAGTAGGCGAGTAGTCTTCCTTGTTGATTATCCAACTACCATCTGAGTAACCTTCTAATACCGAAGGATCTCCTTCAAATGTCAAACTAAAATGAATAATTTTATTCAAATATCTCAATACTCGCCTTAAGGCTTGCCAATGTTCCATACTAGGATTACTAGTATAACTATTTAGCTTGCCAATTGCGAAATGCTACATCCGATCGAGTACTAGTCATAGTATACATCAATAATCCAATTTAACTAGCATAATCTAATTGAGAAATTGGTCAGATTACCACTATTACGAACCAACTTGATGTTTGGTTTCATCTGAGTAGTACATGGAGTACTATTTGCTCCATCAAACCTCTCTATCACCTTCTAAAGATAATGAGGTTGTGACAATGAAAGTGAGCTATTCTCTCTCCTTATTCTGATACCAAGAATAACATTCGCTTCTTCTATATCTTTCATGGAGAAACTTTAAGAGAGAAATTCCTTAGACGTAATGATTTGCTCCAGATTAGTCCCGAAAATAAGCATGTCGTCCACTATATAGACAAATCATAACTTTACCATTATTGTCAGATTTTCTCTGTACACACTTATCAGATTGATTTATTCTATAACCGTTAGCCAAGACAACACCATTAAACTTTTGATGTCAATGTTTTGGTGCTTGATGCGTTCTCTGCCAGGGGTGGATCTACTTGGAGTTCTAGGTGGCCTAAGACCCCCCCCCCCCCCCAATTTTTTTTCTTTTCCGTAAGTCAAGCATATTAAAGTAAACAGATAAATATAATTTTGCACGTAGAAAAATATATTTAGGCTTTGGCACAATGCATGGTTCCTTCTTCCGCGTTGGTAGCTTGCTGAAAAAGTCCCTGGTTCAAATCTCTTTGCCACAATTGATTTTCACAATGTGAACATTTTTTGCCTCGTTACCAAATTTTCTAGTCGACTTCTTTATATTCTTTCCCATTCCTCTTATATTTCCATTTTTCTAGTTGACTTCTTTGTACTTTTGTCTTTTACTCTTCCTCATTTCATTTCCATTTCTTTTCTTCATAACTTATATAAATGCAATTTTTTCTTTTTTTTTACTTTTTTTTTTACTCTTTTTTTCATTTCCATTTCTTTTATTCATTACTTATATAATTGCAACCTTTTATTTTATTTTATGTCTAATTTTAAGTTTCTAAGACTCTAATAATGTTTCTTATAATTCTTATTTCTTATCATGACTCACTACTTTTTCAAATAATTTGAACGATTTGATTTTGTATAATACTTTTATAAATATTATGTTTGATATAATATTTTGATTGAGAATATAGAAAAAAAGATATTATCTAACATGTTGGGTTTCTTTCAAAGTATAACTAAAAGTTTGCAATAACCTCTCATAAAATATTGTAAGTCACTAATGAAGGTCGTCGCTCAATGAGATTATTCTGGTAACACGTTTGGGCTAGGTTACTAATATCGTAAGTTCTTACATATACGGTTACTTTTTTTTGAAAGGAATTCATGGTTAATTATCTAAGTGATTATTCATTGGGTGTCTGGGTAGATAAATTTCTTTTTTTCCATATTTGAAGGAGCAATAACATACGGTATTATGAATATCCTTGTAATTTAAGGCCCCATCAAATTTAAAATCCTGCATCCACCCCTGTCCTTCGCGATGTACTTTGATTCAAGAGTATCCCAAAGTTTTTCGGCGCTATCCACATTTTGGTGCAGATCAAAATAAGTGTCCGACAACGCATTCAAGATATGGCCCCATCAAATATAGTCATCATTCTCCCACTTTTTTCTTACATCGGGGTTTCGGGTTTCCCTTCTTCCGATAATAGTGGCAAGGGGGGTGCTAAGAACATACACAACATTCAATATAGTTAAGAAATGCACCTTCTTTTGCCAACGATGATATCCTACCCATTCAAACTTTTCTAATTTCTGAAAATTTGTAGTAATCTCTTTCAAGGAAGAAGGCATCATGAAAAGTCTAAAATTCTTAACAATTGTTATAGGTGTGTCTATGGATATGTATCTTGTGGAAACGGGATGGTACTTCCAAGCACATAGTAATATGCTTTCCTACAAGAATTTACCTACCTACTAGGATCAAGAAGGTTCACGGTAAACTCTTGTGAGATACGAAGAAGAAACTATGATTTTTGGTTGTTAACAAACTACATATACAACGTTGTGTTTGAAGGTTGTGTTTTACAATGAATGAGGAGGAAATCTAGAAAAGAATCTCCTCAAACAAGTATGAATGTTGTATAACCCCATTCCATACATGATATTTCCCCATATATACTAGGGAAGATGTACAGAAGAAAGGACTGAAATCCTGCATCATTTCACACGAAGAGGCATGCATCATTTCACGAAACAAAGTGTCTCGTCAATATGGTGCAGGGGTACTATACAACTGGGTATGGTCGCACCAAACTTCTTCACAATCAAAAAATATTTTCAGAGGCGATGGTGTAGGTGCACCATGATACCAGGTGCAGGCGCACACCAGTCTGCAACACGCAGCCACGTGCGTGTCACACATATGCTGATGTGCGCTGCACACAGCTAAGTGAGCGACACATAGCTGTTTGCATGGCATGCACCAGGCCAGTACATTAGTTTATTCGCTTTTCCTTCTTTTTCATCATATTTCATCAAAATGCCACAACACGGAAACACGATATCATCACATCTCATCAACAGACACATTTAACTCTAAATGTTCCAACAAGAAACTGCTCATTTAATCCCCTCAAGGAGACCCTAAGCCTTAGCCTGCAAAATACAACTTGTAACACCAAGTGATCTGACCCAGCCAACAGAACATTACCATCATTGTTCCTAATGACGAAACCAAATGACGCTATACCATTATCAAGTTTAGAGCCATCAAAATTGAACTTAAAAATATTCACAGGGGGCGGAGACTAAATGACCTTTAGACCAGATCGAGGCTGAGAACAAGAATGCGAGGTGGATACCTAATGTATTTAATCTTCTAAGAGACTAAATAATAAGTGCGGAAGTTATGTAATACAATCAATATGTTCGAACAATGTAAAAGAACTAAAGAACAGGATAGTTCTTAGAGTATTCAATGATAAAGGATGTTATTTCACTAGGAACACTACAAGAGGGGGGTGAATTGTAGTGTGGAACTTATTGCCCAAATAATGCGGAATTTAAAACATAAGCAATAAGGAACTGAAAGTGGAAGAGAGATTTTTACGTGGAAACTTCTTGTCTCAATACAAGAAGAAAAACCACGACCTACTCAGGATTTAAACTCTTCACTATAATAGGAAATCTCCTATGATTCAACCTATTACATACTCAAGTTCCACTCGGAACTCCAACTCTCTCACAATCTCCACTCTATACTCTAGACTTAACTCTAAGTCTTTCAAGAGTTCCCACAACTCTTTACAAAAGGTTTACTCAAACCCTTCACCCCTAGATAGACTTCACCCTAAGTCTACGCATACACAATAAGAACTTACTCAAGTTCCTAACTCGAACTTACTCAAGTTCCTAACTCGAACTTACTCAAGTTCCTAACTCGAACTTACTCAAGTTCCTAACTCGAACTTGATACAAGAATTCACTCAAACCCTTTACCAAGTTCCCATTACAAGAGTTCACTCAAACCCTTTAACCCCAAACTCAAATACAGACGCTTGATAATTTGGTTTAACTCTAGTATATAGAAACTGAATAACTGTAAAAGAACAAGGCACTCGTAGGAACTTGAAACTCAAAGGAACTGACTCAAACAAGGAATAGAAAATATAATTCTTTTGTAACGCTATTCCTTAAGCCAAAATTATGGAATGACATAAGTCTAACACTATGGAAAGACACCAGTCAGACAATTTGAAACTTAATTGAACTTGTATATTTATAGCAGTCTTTTAGAATGAACGTGGGATTAATCATGTGTTAGTGGTTAAACCATTATCCCATGATGTTCCTTACTTGAAGGAACACGTTCCTTAAACATCCCATGATCTCCATGATCACTGTTAAACGTGGGAGAGAATAAAGACTGCTCCTTAATTTTAGCAACCACTTTAACCATTAATTTGAAAATATGATTTAATTAAAAACATATTAACTATTAAATATGAAATTAAATCATTTTAATAAAAATATTATCTTTAAATTTCTTCCGTAAAAACAGAATAATATATTTATTATCATTTGAAAAATAAAATCTTTTCCTTAAAAAGATTTTCCTTAAAATCAGATTTTTCCTTAAATAAAATGGTTACCTATAATCTAGGCATAATTTACTCAACTGACATAACTGTACCGTTGTAATGCTCTATCCTAAGTCTAGTTCCTTTTAATAGTTAGTTCCTTTAACTTAGATTAGTAGACTACCACGTCTGTTCCTTTAGAGAGGAACAGACAGACAATATCTTTAACAATACTCATTATACGTATCATAAATCTAGCCTTTTATTTTCCAAAAACTAAAAAGATAAAATTAAATTAATTAAAATCAGATTCCTAAAGAAACCGATTTTATTAAACCTATTTTATTTAAAACTTATCTTTTATTTTAAAACTAAAACTTATCTTTTATTTTAAAACTAAAACTTATCCTAAAACAACTAACGCATATTATTCATGAATATTTAACCACGTAGAGATTTATTAAGAAATAAACTCTAAATAAATTCTTATAGATTAAGATAATAATATGCATCAGATTTATTGACTCTTAAATACTTTTGACTCTAAGTTCCACGAGTTCCTTTGACCTTACGAGTTCCTTTAGACCTTGTTCCATTACCTTTCATGTTTCCATATACTTACATGAATCCTAGAAAATAAACTCATATTTTCTGCCTTCATGCTCCATGCTGCTCCAACTCAAGAACCGCATGTTTATAGCTCCACCTTTGGAACTTCGATGTGCTAGTTCCTTTAAGAAACTTCGCACTCATAGTTCCTGCTCAGGAACTTCTTGTTTCAACTCTGAAACGCTATATTGCTGCTCCCACTCAGGAACTGCTCCAGAACTTCATATTCAATGTTCTTCATAGGATGTACCTAGGAACCGCTCTATTTATGTTCCTTATAGGAACTCTTTTAGGAACTTCACTCGTTGGAATACCTTCATGATGTGATATATTCAACCTTTGATGACTTGTTTCATGTTAATGTAATATGCACATCTCAAACACACATGTTAGTTAGATAATCATCATTTGTTTACAATCATCAAAATACTACATGACTCAACAATTTCCCCCTTTTTGATGATGACAAACAAATGATGCTTATCACAAATTAAGCAATAAACGATGTACTTTAATTCCCATAATGAACAAGTCATGCATGTATGTGAAGGATATCAACATAAATAAACACATCATATAAAGAACATTCATCATAGAAGGATATAGCTTAACTATATTTGACCTAAGCATCATACATATTCTTCCCCTTTTGTCATTATCGAAAAGGATCATGTTACACACATTTATTTTAGGTAAATCATATACACATTATTTTATATGCTACACTTACCACCATCATGGTTAAGCACTTGTTAGTCCCAAAAGCCTAAGAATCTCAGTTTTCAAACTTAGGATGCATGTGCTACACAAATTTCCAACTCACAATCCAAAGACCCAACTTCAAAAACCATCGAAGGAACTTGACAGTAAGAAAATAAAAGTCAAGAAAAAATCAATTTTGAAAGTCAAGAATGGATAAAGAGATAGGACATTGTAATATCCGGCTCAAAGAAATATGAAAGAAGTTTGTGGAAATTTTTGAGTAAAAGGAACTTGAGATATATTGTGTGCTCTATTAGACTTATGATAAGAGGTTCTCAACAATCATTAGAGTTAATCACTTCACCTCACACTTTTGAAATCTCTGTCAAACCCCACACACATTCAGCTTGATATATATCTATCAAGTTCACTTTACTCAACTAATTAGCCATGGAACGCATTGAGGAAGAAACTTGAACGAATTCATCTTTATAATCAAGTTCTTTCATTTTTCTGCTCATGTTCCTCTTCTCATCAAATTCATGAGTAAGCACTTCACCACCATATATGTGACATATTGACTTCTAGGAAATAATAAAAATTGGATCACCCTTGTTTACCCTTTTTTTCTTTTTCTTTTTTTTTTCTTTTTCTTTTTTTTATTTTTTTTAACAAATGTGTCATTACAAGCTGTTGTACTTTTCCTAGAATGTCACATTTACCAACCATAAAGAAGTAATTGCTTACTCACACATACTTGAAATCCATCACCAAGAATGAAAACATATATATCAATTCCTTCCTTATTCCCCCTGAGTTCCTTACCATTCCTTCATCATTAGGAACTTATATGAGTAGTTCCCTCTAATGACATATCTTTCTGAGCATTAATTGATAAAACATAAAATACTTGCTTCTCACTTCTTCCTTAACTTCCCCCTCAAAATGAATTTACCATTTATCACTCTTTATGTATTATTAAACCATAAAAAGTCATGAATTTTAATTTAGAGCACATGGGAATTAGGATATTTGAAGTGACAGGATATGAATGGAATGATAAATTAATTAATCAAAGGGTATTTGAAGAAATGTGGTGTGAATTGTTGATAGTTGGCTAAGAATACGTTTGTTCCCTCTAAAAGATAAATGAAATGAAATATATTAAGGGAATTTACCGTCTTGTTCCAACAAGGTTTCTTTCATTGTATCTTTGGCAACTTAGGACTTTCATGTTTGACAACATCCACAGTTCTATTATGAGACCTCTAATACTTTTAGGCAAGGGAATATGCCTTTACGACACAAAAATTAAGTGTAACATATTTACTCTAGTGTGCATATAATCACTTCAATTTTAGTATGTGTAAGAACCCAATTCGACAAAACTTTTGGAAAAGAACATGTTTATACTCAAGTCATACTTTATTAAGTCTTGTTCCTCTAAACAGTCCATGAATAGGTGAAATTATAAAGAATATATATTCACATAATTTTTAAAGCAAGACTTATACAAATTATGAACATCATAACTTAAGTCATATTTCACCATGAATATAATATAAAATTACCTCAAGTACTGGACTGATTTTGATGACTTACTTTTGAATTCCTGAACTGTAAGTTCCATCATTTTGATGTCTTCACATCTGATGGAAACTTCCATTCCAACTTGACTCATACTCATCATTCTTCAAAAGTTCATTGACATGTTTTTGTCATCATATCATTATGCTCCAAGAGAGTAGTTGAGTTCCCTTATCATGCTCGTGTTCTCATTTGCGTATAAGGTTAGCAAAAACTCTTGCATAAAATAGTTAGTGTACCAAGCATATTATCCATATTACGATGTACAACTACTAAGTCAATTCCTCTTGAAAACACAAATTATTGTTAATTTTGAAATCATTTTTACAGAAGAAACTTGATGTTGTTCCTCGTAGATTTTCAGAAAAAATTATTTTGAACACATTGAAAATCTATTTGGAACAACCTAAATCCCATGTAAGAAACAAAAAGAATATTCAATTATTTCATGACCTAGCTATATAAATAAAAGTTTCCTCAAAATCAATAACTTTGTGTAGTTGTTCCTCTTAACAACTAACCTGTATAGAGTTCATTTGCCTATATCTCTGTGAATGAGCCATAGGTATACTTCTTATGTTCCAATTAGAATCAAGAAACTCGATTGTTGGAATTATTTGTTCCTACTAATTGGGCAGGAACTTTGCTTACACATATTCATTGAGTTGAACTTTTATTTGATGAACTTGAACTTGATCTTCATTTTTAAGCTCTTCTCCATACGTTCATATAGCTGGCTATTATTACTTTTCAGAGTGACATATTTCATATTAAGAACTCTAGCTCCATAGGAACTTGTGAGTCCAACCTAAAAATTAAAAAATTATCTTTAACCTGTTTTCTGGGAACAAACAAGTTAGTCTCATAATATGTCAACTCTTTATAACACATTATATATCATTTTGCTATAAGCTCTGTGTGTTTAACAATTAGAGGTGCATTTTAACACAACCTCAACGCTTCTATTTTTAAAGTTCCTTAGATGATTCTTATTGCTATTAATTCAAAAACACTTAAATCAAATGCTTAAGAACATAATACCAGTGTTTTCTCCTTTGAAGATGTCATAGGATGTCTTGTTGATCAACTTATAATCATCCTTTGTTGATGATTTAGCAAGTGACATCGATTGCTTTTTCTAACTTGTTCCTTGTTCCTGCATACATCATCAAACTTGTTTGGAACTTGGTTCCATGGTTAGATCTTGAATATAATAATTTATGAACACTTATACTTTTAATCTTCTTAGCAATGATTTCACATTATGTGGAATACTTACTTTGCGATTAAAGGAAAGAATCAAGTGTTCCTTAAATAACTATAAACAAGAAAAATCTCCTTCAAAATTCTAATCTAAACACTTAAAATGCCACGCAAATTCATGTGAAAAGGTTCGAAGAATTTGTGATGCACACCAAATTTTGAAAGAAGATAAGATCACATACTATCTTCATGGACACAATATACAAACGTATACCTTTAGGAACTAGATATAAGATATACCTATAATCAAGTTCCTTGGTCTAAATTTGTCAACCATGATGAAGTTAGAATGTTATTATTTTGATAGATATAAGTAGATCATCCTCAATAATGACTAGTCATGTCATGTTGTTAGGAACCAAATTGAGATCCACAAAGTATGTGTTCCCTACTTGATTCCCTTCAAGTGTGACATTTCTAGCTTTTATTGAAGACACAATTTAATTGCAAGACAACCAGAGTTAGTGAACTTTAAAAACTGTAAACATAAAGTGCTTCATTAACTCGACAATAAATATGTATACAATGAAACAAGAACTTAATTACCAACATTTGATTATTAAACAGTCTTACCATTTTACGTTGGTTTCTGAAGCTACAGTTCCTTCATCATAAGCATATAGCGAGAGTAATGTTGATTTGTCTATCATCATATGCTTGGAACACTCGTTGTCGAGCTATATCTTACGAGTTGTTCCCCTCACTAAATATTGTTTGTTCCTTCAGTTTGGGTTGTCATAAACTAAGAAATATAATCCGTAAAGCGAACCCAAAAAGAAATACTTTGTGCATTTTAATATTAGTAGGTTAGTCAAAAGAGATAATATAATTAAAGCATATAATGAAATAAAGTTCCTTAAAAAATATAGTCTCATATGAAGAGGAACTTCTGCTTTGTTCAAGTGAACTAAGATTAATTTCAAAAGAATTAGAAACTTGTTCCAAATGTTGGTATTTTCTATACCATTTAGTAGTTCCACTAATATTAGTTTACCATCGCTTCCTTCAAATCAATAGTCAATGTTTCTTGATTTGAGAAGCTGATTTTATGCATTTAATTTGGTGGAAATAGAATAAGTAGGCAATAGGAACAATTTGCTATTATAAGAGAATAAAGGCACTGAGACTTTAATTACTTAACTCATTAATCACTTAGTCAGAGACACTTAGAACTTCATTAATTAAGATCCTATATAATAGTTATTTAGATTAATCATGAGATTAGATCATAGGATCATGGATTTACACGTTGTTCCTTTCCTTGAGGAACAAGCACATCATGCGCCACTTTGTATACGTTCAATTGAACGTGTTATATCCAGTATCTCACTTTCCTAAATTCTAGGAAATTGTTAAGCATAAAAAATTAATATAGTTCTTTTTAATAATATCCAAGAAGGTTTTTCTTTAAATATAAAAGATTTATTTTTTTTTTATTAAAATCTTTCCATAACCAAAAAAAATCTTTAAAATGATTTAACTTAGTCAAAATCTTTTTCGTTAAAACCTTCCTAAATTATAGCCTTAATTAAGCTTCTATTATCATTTGAAAATGAACATCAGTTAATAGATATGTTGATTCATGCTTAATTACTATACTCATGTGATTATATTAGAGTTCGTTTGAATCAATTTAGTTGTGCCAATAAGTCTGTTCCTTTCAGAGGAACTGACGATCATTCTCTTATTACATCCATAAGTTCCTTTACAATATTAATTATATCCGTAGACAAACCTACAATAATTTTACTTGCACAAAAACTTGAAGAGAAGTTAGATTGAAATAATTCATATATATGTAACAACCATAAAACAACTTCTCTTTCATAACCTTCTTCAATCATGTATTTATAAGAGATATCAAAAATCAAATTTGATAATAATAATGACCAAGAAATAGTATGTAAAGATTATTACCCAATTTCCTAAGAATATATTTCACCTTTTACATACTTTTTCTAGCTTTTGTAGTCATAGGAACTCATGTCTAGAACTATTTTCTAGAAACAACTAACCTCTACATCAAGAGATGTCAGTTCCTTTCACATTACCTGCAAAATAAGCAAGTTCTTTGTTTTTGGTACCCAAATAAATATTGGGTCCTTTCTTGTTAGTAGGAGCAACATAAAATATCCATATTCATGATGCACGCACATATCTACCACTACTAACAAGGAACATCATATACTGACATAAGAAATATTTTAAATATTCATTATGCATAATAACACTATCATTTGGCAATGAATAATAATATGAGCGTGATATAACATGCCAAAAATAATGGATTTTCCTTAAGATGAGAAACCAAGTTCCAGAGACACAAATATGCATTGTTCCATATAACTTGTTCCTTCAACCATTTCTAGTATATGATTCTTTGATATTTTAAAGAAATTGGAAATCTGAATTTTGTCTTTAGAAAACAATGCTAAATTATCCAAAATTTCTATAAAAACATCAAAGCCAAATAAAACAATTTTACTAGAAATACTATAAGGAACAAGTTCCAATGTAATATATGCGTATAAAGAATATCTCAAGGAAGAGATACTTACATCAAAGGGGTTGTTCATAATCCTTGAGTGACTTTTAATTTGTGTATAAAAAGTCAGCCTTCACTTGTTCCTTTGAATACATCGGATGGAGTTCCTTTCTCGTACGTGTTCTTTCTTCTTGCAGGAACTTAACTCAGCAGGGTTTCCTGCTTATCAATGAGTTCCGGCTCTGATACCAATTGTTATTTCACTAGGAACACTACAAGAGGGGGGTGAATTGTAGTGTGGAACTTATTACCCAAATAATGCGGAATTTAAAACATAAGCAATAAGGAACTGAAAGTGCAAGAGAGATTTTTACGTGGAAACTTCTTGTCTCAATACAAGAAGAAAAACCACGACCTACTCAGGATTTAAACTCTTCACTATAATAGGAAATCTCCTATGATTCAACCTATTACATACTCAAGTTCCACTCGGAACTCCAACTCTCTCACAATCTCCACTCTATACTCTAGACTTAACTCTAAGTCTTTCAAGAGTTCCCACAACTCTTTACAAATGGTTTACTCAAACCCTTCACCCCTAGATAAACTTCACCCTAAGCCTATGCATACACAATAAGAACTTACTCAAGTTCCTAACTCGAACTTACTCAAGTTCCTAACTCGAACTTACTCAAGTTCCTAACTCGAACTTGATACAAGAATTCACTCAAACCCTTTACCAAGTTCCCATTACAAGAGTTCACTCAAACCCTTTAACCCCAAACTCAAATACAGACGCTTGATAATTTGGTTTAACTCTAGTATATAGAAACTGAATAACTGTAAAAGAACAAGGCACTCGTAGGAACTTGAAACTCAAAGGAAACAAGGAATAGAAAATATAATTCTTTTGTAACGCTATTCCTTAAGCCAAAATTATGGAATGACATAAGTCTAACACTATGGAAAGACACCAGTCAGATAATTTGAAACTTAATTGAACTTGTATATTTATAGCAGTCTTTTAGAATGAACGTGGGATTAATCATGTGTTAGTGGTTAAACCATTATCCCATGATGTTCCTTACTTGAAGGAACACGTTCCTTAAACATCCCATGATCTCCATGATCACTGTTAAACGTGGGAGAGAATAAAGGACTGCTCCTTAATTTTAGCAACCACTTTAACCATTAATTTGAAAATATGATTTAATTAAAAACATATTAACTATTAAATATGAAATTAAATCATTTTAATAAAAATATTATCTATAAATTTCTTTCGTAAAAACAGAATAATATATTTATTATCTTTTGAAAAATAAAATCTTTTACTTAAAAAGATTTTCCTTAAAATCAGATTCACTAGGGGAAAAAAACAGAAGGGCTGCGCAAGAAGGGCTGCGCCTTTTTGGAAAAGCGCAGCCCTACAAATATGAAGGGCTGCGCCTTTTCAAAAAAGCGCAGCCCTTCCCAAAGAGAAGGGCTGCGCTTTTAAAAAGGCGCAGCCCTTCCCAAAGTGAAGGGCTGCGCTTTTAAAAAAGCGCAGCCCTTCACCTTGAGAATGGCTGCGCTTTTTTAAGAAGCGCAACCCTTCTCTAGGTAGGGCTGCGCTTTTTTAAAACTAGCGCAGCCCTACTACCTGCTTCTTCTTTTTTTTCGATACTTCCTATGCGCGCCTAATTACTCATTCATTCCCACTTTTTCCCTCTCCTCCCTTAGTCTATTACGAGCGAAAATTCTCGAGCCCTAACACCACCACCACCACTGCTGCTACCACTCTCCTTGCACACCACCACCACCACCACTGGGTTTGCGCACCACCACCACTGGGTTTGCGCACCACCACCACCACTGCTGCTACCACTCTCCTTGCGCACTACCACTCTCCTCGCGCACCACCACCACCACCACATTGCTCCTTGCGCACCACCACCACCACCACTGCTGTGGCCACCACCTTGCGCACCACTGCTTCCCGCCTCCTTGCGCACCACATTGCACCACCACGTGCAACGCCGCCATTCTCTTCTCTTCTCTTCTTTTCCTCACCATTTGAGTGGTTAATTAGGTATGAATTAATTTTGTTTTTAAGTTACTTTGTTTTTTCTTATTATTGAATTAAATGATTAATGTGCAATGTGGGTTTTGTTAATTTAGGAAGAAGAGGCTTAGGAAGGCAGATAAAGTCCAATATCTCTTTTCTCTCTCATTGTCGTCGTTGGTGTTAAGAGGTAACTACTTTAACATGTAGACAAAGTTGTAATGTGCTAAATTGATTAAGATTAATAATTATTGAATGTATAGTATGTATTTTATAATGTATATATATTATTTGTTGATATGAGATTGTATGAAAACGCAATGTGATTTAGCTATATATGAAATCTAAAATTGTTTGAATCATCATCATATATGCCTAGATACCCGTTCAAGACTTACTCATTAGGAGTAAGTCTTGAATAGTCCCGGTTTGGGACTGTTCTTGGACGTTTGATCTCACTTAGGTGGTGAATGTGTGTCTTCTTTTCAATTCTGAGGAAAATCTTGGCTTATCGTTTCGCTACATTGTTCTCTGGGTACATATGTAGATAAGCAATTATCTACATTGTGTACTTGGAGAACTGTAGGGAAATGCTGCCGGATTTTCCTTAGAATTGAAAAGTTGGCATATATTCACTAGTGAGATTAGACGTCCAAGGATGGGTTAGGTTGGAGTGATAAGGACCTTTGACTGCATGCATACAATTGAACATGTGACTATCTTAGCTTGTTGTATACGTGTGTGATTTGAATATGTGAGTGTGTGTACTTTAATAATGATTGATGCATTATAATGAATGTTGTGTTTAATTATTAGAGGTGGTCTTCTTGAATGAGATGGATCGTACTTGGATGTATGGTAGTCGTGAATCGATTGAGTTTGTGAATGGGGTCTGGAATTCTGTAGAAGTGCATTAGAATATCAAACATCCTCTGGAGCAGTCGACTTTTATTGTCCTTGTTTGGATTGTAGAAATGTGAGCAAGGTTAGTAGTATACATGTGGTTAGGGAGCATGTCTTTCGCCGTGGGTTTAGGCCTCAATACCACGTATGGATTTGGCATGGTGAGCAGGGGAGGTATATGGGAAGCTCTGGAGTAAAGAATGATGTATGTGAAGAAAAAAAGAAGGATGATGATGAGTTAGGGGATGAGAATTTGGATGATGAATTTGGAGATGATGATAGGGATCGGGTAGACGAGATGATACACGAGGTTGAAGATCAGTCGTGTAGACGACCTCGTATTTTTGAGTCTATGTCTCAGGCTGCTGAAAAGCCGTTGTATCCAGGTTGTACAAAGTACACCAAACTTTCGCGTGGTGGTAACACTGTTCAACATTAAGTCGAACGCTGGTTGGACGGACTCTAGTTTCACATCGTTGTTGGAAGTTTTAGCTGAGATGCTCCCTGATGGAAATGAACTGCCAAAGTCGTACTATTATGCGAAGAAGCTGATGTGTCCTTTGGGTTTAGAGTACGAGCGGATACATGCTTGTCCTAACGATTGTGTGCTTTATCGTAATGAGTATGAGCATTTACATGAGTGTCCACGTTGTGGATTGTCGAGGTACAAGCGTGAAGGAGCTGGAGGTAGTGAAGGACCACCAGCCAAGGTGTTGTGGTATCTACCCATAATACCTAGATTTAAGCGCATGTTCTCAATTAAAGGAGATGCGAAGAATTTGAGGTGGCATGCAGATCGTAGGAAGAAAGACGGTCTGCTCAAGCATCCGGCTGATTCGCCTGAGTGGAAAACTATCGACAGGGTGCATAAGTCATTTGGTAATGAGGATAGGAATCTGAGGCTTGGATTATGTACGGATGGCATGAACCCTTTTGGCAATCTCAGCTCGCAGCATAGTACATGGCCAGTAGTTTTAGTGGTTTACAACTTGCCTCCTTGGTTGTGCATGAAACGCAAGTACATGATGTTGTCGCTTCTTATATCGGGGCCCAAACAACCTGGAAATGACATAGATGTATACCTTCAGCCGCTTGTTGAAGATTTACAGAAGATGTGGAACGAAGGAGTGTTAGTATTTGATGCGTATGCTAATGAGATGTTCACTCTGCGTGCCATGCTTTTTTGTACTATGAACGATTATCCAGCTTATGGGAACTTATCTGGGTATAAGACTAAAGGAAAACAACCTTGCCCGATTTGTTTAGATGACATGAAATCTACACACCTTAAGGGCTGCAAACATGTGTATATGCGCACACGAAGGCTCCTCAGCCGCGACCATCCCTATCGGTTTAAGAAGAAGGCATTCGATGGACGGTTGAAGAAGAAGTTGCTCATAGACCATTAACTGGTACTGAAGTTTATAATCAGGTGAAGGGCATTGAAAAGTCTTTGGTAAACCTGCTAGTGAGGTTGATAGACCTACAGGATTATGGAAAAAACAGTCCATTTTTTGGAAACTCCCATATTGGAAAGATCTAAAGGTCAGACATTGTTTGGATGTCATGCACATAGAGAAGAATGTTTGTGAAGCTATTATCGCGACACTTATGAATATTCCGGGCAAGACAAAAGATGTTAAGGCGTCACGACTTTACTTGGAAAAAGAGGGGATTCGACCAGAGTTGTGGGCTCAGAAAAGGGACGGAAGGAAGAAGAAAAGAGGGGAGGAAAGGGTTGATGATGAAACTCAGAAAAGTAAAAAGGTGGAGGATTCGGAGAAGAATTATTTGCCACCAGCTTGCTACACGATGTCGCGTGCAGAGAAACGGATTTTTTGCGAGTCATTGTATGGCATTAAGGTCCCTACTGGCTACTCATCGAATATGAAGCGCTTTGTTACCTTAAATGGTGAGTTGAAGTTATCGAGTATGAAATCGCACGATTGTCATGTCATGATGCAAGTATTCTTACCGATTGCAATTCGTGGGATACTTCCAAAGCATGTGAGGCACACCATTACAGAACTGTGTTCATTTTTTCATTCAATCTGCAGCAAAGTCCTAGACCCGTCGACCCTCGATTCCTTGCAGTCCAGAGTAGTTGAAACTCTATGCAAATTTGAGATGTATTCCCCCCGCATTCTTTGACATTATGGTCCATCTCATTGTCCATCTAGTTCGAGAAATTAAGCTGTGTGGTCCAGTGTTTTTGAGGTGGTGCTATCCTTTTGAGAGATATATGGGAACTTTGAAGGATAAAGTTCGGAATCCTGCACAACCAGAAGGTAGTATAATTCAAGGGATTGTGGGTGAAGAGATCAGTAATTTTGTGGCTGAGTATTTTGCTAGTGTTGATCCTGTTGGACTTCCGACATCCCGACACGAGGGCAGACTTGAGGGCAAGGGTACAATTGGTTCAAAATTGATCACACCTTCCGTAGAAAAGCGTAAACAAGCTCACTTATTTGTATTGCATCACGTACCAGATGTCCATCCTTATTTAAGTGAACATATGGAGGAATTACGTGTTAGCAATCCTGGAAAAGGAGTGAGGGCATTGACGCAAATGCATAACAAGACTTTCATTGATTGGTTTCATAAACGAGTACTCAATGATTTGGATGAAAGTGTTCCTGAAACAGTCAAGTGGTTAGCATTTGGTCCTCGTGAAGCTGTACGCTCTTATGAGGGTTATGATATTAATGGGTATACGTTTTGGACTGAACGTCAAGATCTCAAGTCAAGATCGCAACAAAATAGTGGTGTTTCACTTGTGGCGTCGTCTACACAATATGCAAGCTCGAAAGATAAGTCGCCTGTACATGCTGAAAGCAACTATTATGGGCGAATACAAGAAATTGGGAGCTGGACTACTGTACTTTTAATATTTGCCTCTTGTGTTGCACGTGGGTTGACAATAATCGACGTTGTGTAAGAAACGATGATCCTTGCGGTTTCACTCTTGTTGACCTTAGTCGTCTACGTGAAACTGAGGAGCCATTTGTAATTGCATCACAAGTCAAGCAAGTATTTTTTGTAACTGATCCTGCTGATCATAAGTGGTCAATTGTTGTACCTGGTAAAAGGAGTATCCTCGGTATTGGTGATGTTGATAATGAGGAAGAATATGATGCATTTGAGGACCTCCCCCCTTTTACCTATCCTGAAATTGTGTGGAAGATGATGTAAATATGTCGGAGAACTATATGCGTGTAGATCACACGGAAGGGATAATGTACTTGAGGATCCTGTGAAACGGCGGAAGTCAATAAATCATGAGACATAAACTCAGGCGTGTAATTTCTCCATTTTGGCCTATTTTGGCCTTTTCGCTCCAAAATCGTACTTATCGAGTGATTTAACCCCAAATTTTCTTTGAACATGATTATATGATGTATAATGTAACTAGTATGTAGATTTTAGGCTTTAATTTGTTGTTGGTTGCATTTCGGGAACGAAAAGGCCATTTCCGGCCTATTTGGCCTATTTTGGCCTTTTCGCTCCCAAATGTACTTATCGAGTGATTTAACCCCAAATTTTTTTGAACATGATTATATGATGTATAATGTAACTAGTATGTAGATTTTAGGCTTTAATTTGTTTTGTGTTGCATTTCGGGAACGAAAAGGCCATTTCCGGCCTATTTGGTATTTGGCCTTTTCGCTCCCAAATGTACTTATCGAGTGATTTAACCCCAAATTTTTTTTGAACATGATTATATGATGTATAATGTAACTAGTATGTAGATTGTTAGGCTTTAATTTGTTGTTGGTTGCATTTCGGGAACGAAAAGGCCATTTCCGGCCTATTTGGCCTATTTTGGCCTTTTCGCTCCCAAATGTACTTATCGAGTGATTTAACCCCAAATTTTTTTGAACATGATTATATGATGTATAATGTAACTAGTATGTAGATTGTTAGGCTTAATTGTTGTTGGTTGCATTTCGGGAACGAAAAGGCCATTTCCGGCCTAATTTGGCCTATTTTGGCCTTTTCGCTCCCAAATCGTACTTATCGAGTGATTTAACCCCAAATTTTCTTTGAACATGATTATATGATGTATAATGTAACTAGTATGTAGATTTTAGGCTTAATTTGTTGTTGGTTGCATTTCGGGAACGAAAAGGCCATTTCCGGCCTATTTCGGCCTTTTCGCTCCCAAAAGGCCATTTCCCCTGCTTGCTGCCCTCCCCCTCCCCCTACTGCTGCTGCCCCCCTCCCCCACCCCCTACTGCTGCCCTCCCCCTACATCTGCTGCCCCCTCCCCACCCCTACTGCTGCCCTCTCCCTCCCCTACTGCTGCTGCCCCCTCCCCACCCCTGCCTGCTGACCTCCCCTCCCCTACTGCTGCCCTCCCTCCACCTACTGCTGCTGCCCCCCTCCCCCACCCCTGCCTGCTGACCTCCCCCTCCTCCTACTGCAGCCCCCTCCCCTCCCTCTGCAGCCCCCCTCCCTCCCTCTGCACCCCCTCCCCTCCCTCTGCTGCCCCTCCCCACCCTTGCTGCCCCTCCCCCACCCCTCTGCTGCTCCCTCCCCTCCCTCTGCTGCCCCCTCCCCCACCCCCTCCCCACTGCAGCCCTCCTCCCTCCCTGCACACAGCAGCCCCCCTCCCCTCCCCCTACTGCTGCTGCCCCTCCCCACCCCTGCCTGCTGACCTCCCCTCCCCTACTGCTGCCCCCTCCCTCCCCTACTGCTGCGCCCCCTCCCCCACCCCTGCCTGCTGACCTCCCCTCCTCCTACTGCAGCCCCCCTCCCTCCTCTGTAGCCCCCCTCCCCTCCTCTGCTGCCCCCTCCCCCACCCTCTGCTGCCCCTACCCCACCCTCTGCTGCTCCCCTCCCCTCCCTCTGTGCCCTCCCCACCCTGCTGCGCCCTCCCCACTGCAGCCCTCCTCCCTTCCCTGCACATAGCAGCCCCGTCCCCCACTCCCTACTGTTGCCCTCCCCTCCCCCTACTGCTGCTGCCCCCCTCCCCCACCCCTGCCTGCTGACTCCCCCTCCCTACTGCTGCCCTCCCCCTCCCCCTACGCTGCTGCCCCCTCCCACCCCTGCCTGCTGACCTCCCCCTCCTCCTACTGCAGCCCCCTCCCCTCCTCTGCAGCCCCCTCCCCTCCCTCTGCTGCCCCCTCCCCCACCCCTGCTGCCCCTCCCCACCCCTCTGCTACCCCCTCCCTCCCTCTGCTGCCCCTCCCCACCCCTCCCCACTGCAGCCCTCCTCCCCTCCCTGCAACAGCAGCCCCCTCCCCCACCCCTACTGCTGCCCTCCCCCTCCCCTACTGCTGCTGCCCCCCTCCTCTCCCCACCCCCTGCCTGCTGACCTCCCCTCCCCACCCCCTGCTGCCCCCCTACCCCACCCCTCCCCACTTGCACCCCCCTCCCCTCCTGCACACAGCACCCCCCTCCCACCCCCTTCCCCCTCCCCTACTGCCCCCCTTCCCCTGCTGCTCCTCCCCACTACAGCCCCCCTCCCCACTGTTGCCCCTCCCCACTGCACCACCCCATCCCCACTCACCACCCCCTCCCGCCTAAATGTTTAATTTTTTTTTAATGCGTTTGTTTTGTACAATTTCAGGGACATGGCGGAGGTGCATACGGATACGAGTGCGGAACACACTACCGAGATGAGTGTTACGATCAGAGAAAGGAACAGCGGCAATTGGTTATGGCTCGCCGTGAAGAAAAAGGTTTACAAAGCCAAGTAAGAACTTGGACACGAAAAAGAGGAAAGGAAGGGGACCTACAAAGTCACTAGGGAAACCACCCTAATGACTTTGGATTACGATCATTTGGGGCAACCTTGTGGAAATGGCGTCAAAAGTATGCCATGCAAGTTGGGATTTGCATGCATAAGCTCTCCATTCTCCACTCATGGAAAGAGGTCCCCGAGACTTTGAAGAAGATGATTTGGGAAGATACTATGGTAAGATTCGCGTACATTTACTTTAGAATCTTAACACTTTAGTTAAATATACTATGTAATATTTACTAATTTGTGAAATGCGTTCTTTGTAGAATCAATTCAATATTCCAAATGATGAAGCGAAGAAGGATTTGTTTCTATCCGCAGTTGCCCAGAGGTTCCGAGACTTCAAGGCCAAGCTAGTGTCGGGGTGGATCACGAAGAGGAGAAAAGTCGGGGGAACAAAGAAGAAGAAGATCTACGAGGGGGAGCAACACCTTCTTCTGAGGCTTCACAGGCACATCATTTGAGGAGCCCTCCAAGCTTCCATATCAGATATGGAGGCATATCACAGCCGAGGAGTGGATGCATTTTGTCAAACAAAAAACAACCCCAGAAGCTGTTGTAAGAATTTTTTACTAGCTAAGATTTAATACTTTTAGATCCAATATTATTGTATAACATCATATCTAACCTTTGTTTATATTTTGTGTTTCAGGATCTCGTGAGAAAATAGCGCGAATGCAAAAGCTAGGAAGCACTATCACCATCTGGTGCTCAGTCGTATGGTCAGGCGAGAGAATCGTGGATGTACAACCATTACCCCACGATTGCGTCGACCACGCATCGGGCACTAGCTCTACGACGACAGTTGCACAGCGGCAACCAGATAGAGCGCTCGATTGGTGGTGTTCCATGCATGGGGTTGATGCAAAGGGACAGAGAGTCATACCTGATCCCCGAACAAAACAGATAGCTAATGCCATTGTAAGTACATATTATAAGTTTTTGATAAGGTTTACATAATAATATAACTTGTGCGCTCACGAGTATTTCTCTCTTATCCTTATGCAGATTGGCTTGAAGGAAAAGGAGGCAACTGGTGAGTTCACTCCTAGAGGACAAGTTGATGCCTTACACGAGACTCTAGGACGGGACCAGTATGGACGTGTGAGGGGCGTAGGAGGTGTCCGCCTCGGGGTGAGAAAGGTGTATGGTGATCAATACACCTCTACGTCAAGATCCAGTGCCTCTAGTGTCAATTCAGCAGCTCCATAGATGTGGAGGCTATGAAAGCCCACTTCGGGAGGAGCTAGAGCGGAGATGACTCAGAATTTCAACGCCATTTTGGCGCAGATGGGCTTACCACTTTTGGTGCTTTCCGCAGGGCGGTGTTCCTGCGCAGCCTGTTCCTACGCAGCCTCATCCATATCCGGAGTTCACGGTAATCATTTAATATCACAACTATTGTTCTTAAATATGTTGTTTCATAGACTAACTATGAATAGAGTTTTTTTTAAAGGAAGAGACACCATGTGAGCTACTAAATCAAGGAGATGGTCATGGTAGTTTCATTATCGTGGCTTATGGATCTGTACAGCCCCCTAGGGACCGGGTACGATTGCACAACCAGCAGTCGCTGATATTCACTATGTGGTCAGCGTTTCAGACATTGTGCCGGTTTCGAAGCATTTCCTCTTCCGCTGCCGAATGCAGGAGTTGGTGTACAGTTATTGTCTGATGCCCTTGGCAGTTATATTCTATGGCGCGTGCATTGGTGCGGTTATCAGATCAGGTACAATGTCTAACATAAGTTATATACATATATGTTTTCTTTTATAGTTCCTATATATGATTGTCAGTAATATCTTTTAATTTAACTAATTACTAGGGTTCGGGGAAGGCCGACAGGAAGGGAAAGAAGGTAGCTTCACCTCAGGGAGGCCGACGTGCCCAAGTAAATGTTTCTACGGCAAAGTCTCCACTCATTACGGATATGGAGGTGGTGAAGGCCTTACTCAACCGTGCTTCTGGCTACATGAGTGCGTTAGCGATGCAGACGATGAAGCAATGATTGAGATTAAGTTGTCGGACCACCAATTCCACTACATTGAGGAAACATCGACCTTATTTCTAAGGTTGATATTAAAGAATTCTTACTTGGGGACGAGTTGAATGTTTCCATGATACAAACATTCATGAGGTAATACTTTATTAGTATATTTAAATTAATAAATATACATATATGCCTTAATTAAGTAGTATTCAATCCAACTAATAATAACTTCTATAATAAGTAAGTTTTATTTTTATCAATATGAATTCTCAGGCTATTATACAATGATTTGAGGCGATCTAGTCAGCCAATGTTTGGTTGGTTATGTCCAAGCTTTGTACGAGACGACAGTTGCGTACAAAACGAAGAGGAGGTGAAAGCATATCTCAAGGATTCTTTGAACGCATGTTCTCGTATTGGATATAAGATCATTCTTCTTCCTTACATTGAATCGTATGCTTCTTAAACTCACTTTTTAATTAATTAAATTGACCTACTATTAGTTGTTCTACGATAAGAATAACATTTTTATTGTTGTAGGAACCATTGGACACTGATTGCAATATGTTTGTCACGTAACGAAGTCTACCACTTTGATTCTTTGCGTAAAGGAACAATACGGTCCTTACTAGTCAAATCATTGTTAAATAGGTAGCCTAATCGAAACTATATGCACACTTAGCTTATTAAATATTAAATGTACATCTAATCTTATAATAATCTATTGATGTAGTGTGATGAAGAAGCGTATGCATCTGGACTTCGACAAGGAAAACCTCCTGTTTGGTATTTAGTCGAGGTAGCATGAGTAATTTTTTGCATCCAAAACATAGAAACACATAATACACATCTAACATGTCATTTATTGCATCTTTGGTGAATTTTAGTGTCCGGTACAAGAAGGTGGACGTGCGTGTGGGTATTACGTCATGAGGTTCATGCTCGATATCGTCAACTATTGCAAAGATGTTGGTGATCTTCGAAAGGTATGTAACTTTTAGGTTTCCAATTGTTGTTTGTTGCATTTCCGGCCTATTTTGCCTTTTAGCCTCAAAATGTAGTTATGAAGTGATTTAACCTCAAATTCTTTTGAACATGATTATATTAGGCATAATATAACTAGTATGTAGATTCTTAGGCTTGCATATGTTGTTGGTTGCATTTCGGGAACGAAAAGGCCATTTCCGGCTTATTTTGGCCTATTTTGGCGTTTTCGCTCCCAAAATGTACTTATGAAGTGATTTAACCCCAAATTCTCTTTGAACATGATTATATGAGGCATAATATAACTAGTATGTGATTCTTAGGCTTGCATTTGTTGTTGGTTGCATTTGGGAACGAAAAGGTCATTTCGGCCTATTTTGGCCTTTTCGCTCCCAAAATGTACTTATGAAGTGATTTAACCCCAAATTCTCTTTGAACATGATTATATGAGGCATAATATAACTAGTATGTAGATTCTTAGGCTTGCATATGTTGTTGGTTGCATTTCGGGAACGAAAAGGCCATTTCCGGCTTATTTTGGCCTATTTTGGCCTTTTGCTCCCAAAATGTACTTATGAAGTGATTTAACCCCAAATTCTCTTTGAACATGATTATATGAGGCATAATATAACTAGTATGTGGATTCTTAGGCTTGCATTTGTTGTTGGTTGCATTTTGGAACGAAAAGGCCATTTCGGCCTATTTTGGCCTTTTCGCTCCCAAAATGTACTTATGAAGTGATTTAACCCCAAATTCTCTTTGAACATGATTATGAGATATATTATAACTAGTGTGTAGACTTTTAGGCTTGCATTTGATTTTGATTGAATTTCGGGAAGGTATATGTCATTTTTAGAAGTACTAACTACGGTAAAATGATGAATTCTTATATACGTGTTTATTCCTTGGTTGTTTTGCAAGGTTTATGCGAATTCCACACCACGTTTGAGGAACTTCACCAAAGAAGAAATTGATGAAGTTCAAGATAATTTGGCATCCCACATTACCGATGATTGCATAGGATGAGATTTAGCTCGAATGTACTAGTTCATTCTATCAATCCTATGTACACTTTTTACATTATTTAAATATATTTGAAGTTAATTATTACCTTTCTCCACTTGTCATATATTATCGTATTGCAATTTACCTTTTTTTTGTCCAAGGGAGGTTTTAGGTAGGGCTGGGGTGGTGGGGGCTGCTGGGGTGGGGCAGTGGGGGCTGGGAAGGGGACAGTGGGGTGGGGGCAGTGGGGTGGGGCAGTGGGGGGGCTGTGCATGGGGGTGGGGGGGCTGTGCATGGGGGTGGGGGCTGTGCATGGGGGTGGGGGGGCTGTGCATGGGGGTGGGGGGGTTGTGCATGGGGCAGTGGAACATTGAGGGTGGGCAGGGGTAGGTGTGAGGGTGTGGGAGTGAGTGTGGTAGGGCAGTGGGTGAGTGAGGGTGGGCAGGGGTGGGTGTGAGGGTGGTGGGGGCTGCAGGATGCTGCTGTGATGCATATGCAGGATGCTGCTGTGCTGCAAAAAAAAAAAAAAATGATCAGTGAAGGGCTGCGCTAGTTGGAACTAGCGCAACCCTTCTACTAAAGAAGCGTTGCGCTAGTGTAGAAGGCGCAGCCCTTCTAGCTTAGAAGGGCTGCGCTTTTGACTTAAAAGCGCAACCCTTCTAAGCTTGAAGGGCTGCGCCTTTTACAAAAAAGCGCAGCCCTTCCTAGTGAAGGGCTGCGCTTGTCTAGCGCAACCCTACTTGAATAGTGAAGGGCTGCTGTCAAAAAGCGCAGCCCTACATGACATTTTCAGCGCAGCCCTTCTACTTTTTTCCACTAGTGATTTTTCCTTAAATAAAACGGTTACCTATAATGTAGGCATAATTTACTCAACTGACATAACTGTACCGTTGTAATGCTCCATCCTAAGTCTAGTTCCTTTTAATAGTTAGTTCCTTTAACTTAGATTAATAGACTACCACGTCTGTTCCTTTAGAGAGGAACAGACAGACAATCTTTAACAATACTCATTATACGTATTATAAATCTAGCCTTTTTATTTTCCAAAAACTAAAAAGATAAAATTAAATTAATTAAAATCAGATTCCTAAAGAAACCGATTTTATTAAACCTATTTTATTTAAAACTTATCTTTTATTTTAAAACTAAAACTTATCCTAAAACAACTAACGCATATTATTTATAAATATTTAACCACGTAGAGATTTATTAAGAAATAAACTCTAAATAAATTCTTATAGATTAAGATAATAATATGCATCAGATTTATTGACTCTTAAATACTTTTGACTCTAAGTTCCACGAGTTCCTTTGACCTTACGAGTTCCTTTAGACCTTGTTCC
This sequence comes from Beta vulgaris subsp. vulgaris, assembly GCF_026745355.1. Taxonomy (NCBI): domain Eukaryota; kingdom Viridiplantae; phylum Streptophyta; class Magnoliopsida; order Caryophyllales; family Amaranthaceae; genus Beta; species Beta vulgaris. The sequence goes on along the minus strand of NC_079205.1, from coordinate 32,656,134 downwards.
ATTACCTTTCATGTTTCCATATACTTACATGAATCCTAGAAAATAAACTCATATTTTCTGCCTTCATGCTCCATGCTGCTCCAACTCAAGAACTCAAGAACCTTTGGAACTTCGGTGTGCTAGTTCCTTTAAGAAACTTCGCACTCATAGTTCCTGCTAAGGAACTTCTTGTTTCAACTTTGAAACGCTATATTGCTGCTCCCACTCAGGAACTGCTCCTGAACTTCATATTCAATGTTCCTCATAGGATGTACCTAGGAACCGCTCATTTGTGTTCCTTATAGGAACTCTTTTAGGAACTTCACTTGTTGGAAACCTTCATGATGTATATTCAACCTTTGATGACTTGTTTCATGTTAATGTAATATGCACATCTCAAACACACATGTTAGTTAGATAATCATCATTTGTTTACAATCATCAAAATACTACATGACTCAACAAAGGAACAACCACCACAAGGAATAAATCTAAGGGTTTTGAATGTATAAAGGCAAAGCCACCAACAATCAAGAGAATTTGTATCAAACACTCAAGTTTAAACTTACAAAATTTTATTGATCACTATGTATCAAATACGAACTACATAAACTCTATTTATACTAGTTTAAACATGCTAATCCTAGTAGGAAACGAATACACTAACCCTAGTAGGAAACATAAATACGAACCCTAATAGGCTTAGGACAAATCCCTAAGTCCTAGACTCCTTCAATCATGTAAAATCCATCGTTTTAAGAACGTAGGCAAAACCATGATTCCTAATACAAATAGAACTAGGAAAGCAATAAAGATATGAGTTCTAATAGAACTAGAACCCTCATAGACATGTGCACATCACACACATATTCCACGCCACCTAAGTTGGTTAGCAAGCATGCTACCACCTTAGTAGTCATCCCCATGAAGAGTCCTCCATGTACATCAATTGAGCCAAGGTTTACGGACACATTTTTATGTACAAGAGCTAGTAAACTTGCATCAACTACTCCTGTATCATCCTCCACTTCTTTAGAAACAATTGACCCAATTGAGGCATCTCATCATCATGGACATATGGAGCCAAATCCCACACATTCACAGTGGCACTCACATTGTAGTCTCCAGGTAAGTCAAGCTTAAAGGCATTGTCATTAACCTTCTCTACAATCTTGAAAGGACCATCTGAACGTGGCATTAGCTTATTCATTCGAAGGCCTGGGAATCCTTCCTTCCTTAGGTGCAACCAAACCAAATCACCAACCTTGAACATGTGTTGTACTCGATTCTTCTTAGCTAGTTGTTGATACTTGGTGTTCACCTTCTCAATTCTGGCCTTTACTTGTGCACGAAGCTTTAACATTGCGTGTGCCTTCTCCTTAGCATCCACATGATACACTTCATCATTAGGGAAGGGAATAAGATCAATAGGCACCCTAGGGTTAGTACCATAAACAACCGCAAAAGGAGAACATCTTGTGGCATAAGTAGGTGACCTATTATAAGCAAACTCAGCATATGTAAGCTTCACATCCCAATCCTTGGTACTCTTGCTTACCAATCCTCTAAGTAAGGCCCCTAAAGTTCTATTAGTTACTTCAGTTTTCCCATCAGTCTGAGGATGGTGTGATGTACTAAAACACAACTTTGTACCAAGGAGCTTCCATAGTGTCTTCCAAAAGTAGCTCATGAATTTAGTATCCCTATCACTCACAATAGTTTTAGGAACACCATGTAGTCGAATAATATCCTTAAAATACAAATCAACTACCTTTGAAGCATCATAAGGAACAAAATGTGCCATCTTAGAGAACCTATCAATGACCACCATGATTGCATCCTTGCCCCTTTGTGTTCGAGGCAATCGCACAATAAAGTCCATAGCCACATCTTCCCAAGGACCATTTGAAATAGGTAGAGGAGTGTACAAACCTTGGTGAAAAGTGCTCTTGGCTTTTTGACATGTAGCACACCTCGAGATAACCCCTTGAACATCACCTTGCCTCTTTGGCCAATAAAAGTGCTCCTGTAGAATAGCCAAAGTCTTGTTCATTCTAAAGTGACCAGCTAGACTCCCACCATGAGCCTCCCTCACCAAAAGCTCACGAATAGAACAAGTAGGAATACATACACTACTAGAAAAAGAGTGTTTTCTCAACGCTTTTCCTCAATATTCTAGACGGAAAAATGCGTTGAGAAATTGATTCTCAACGCTTTGTAAAAGCGTCGAGATTTTAGGCGTGGAGAATTCTCGACGCTTTTTGCGTTGAGATTCTCAACGCAGAGATGCGTCCAGTATGACTTGTGACGCGTTTTTGTGTTGAGTTTCTCAACGCTTTTCAGCGTCTTGAATATATGCGTGACGTTGTTTTGTGTTGGGTTTCTCAACGTTTTTTGCGTCGCGCAATATGCTCTAGACACATTCCAGTGTCAAGATTATTTTACCTCCACAAATAAATTTTTAGAGCCAAAAGAACTCTTAACACGAAAAAGTGTCGAGATTTTAGCCTAGAAAAAATATCTACAACAGTAAAGTGCATGAGTTTATAATCAGTATTAATTAGAATAATAACAATAATAATAGTAGTAGCCACTATTTAATTGGATATGGATCAAATATAGTATATTATTATAATTAAGCGATTTTTCAATAAAAAAGTAATTAGGTAGAAATGACTAATATATAATAATGTTAATGATTAAATACACACTAAAATATTCTGTTCGATCACAAATAAAATAAGTCAATTAGATAATATCTACTATCAACTTATTCAAACCTTACAAAAAAAAAAAAAAAAAAAAACATAACAAAAGAAATATATATTTTACAAGGCCGTTTCAAATCATTAATAGCTTTATGAGTTGAACTAATTCATTTCATGGATCCTTGCCTTCTTTTCCTTCACCATCATCTTGAACCTTGAAAAAAAAAACAAAGAATAATGACATAAGTAATCTTAATTATATAAAGTGATACTATAGTTCTCGTTAATCTAAAATTTAGGCAGACACATAAATAAACAATTACCAAAGACTATGAATAGCATAATACAACACTCACAAGCACCAGGAATACACAAGGGGTAAAAGTTTATGTAAAATTTTAAACAGAAAATTTTACCCGTGACACCTACAGACTCAACTACTAGCGAAATTTCTACAATTAAACACTTATAAATCAATAACAAAAGACTACAAGAATGTCAGCTTAAAAGAGATCAAACAACAGTGACTCAGTTAGAGCTAATATTTGGAGCCCATGTCACGGGGTGTTCTAAAATATTTTTATCACCAAAAATACAATTTCCTTCTTGGGTATGTGAAAAAATGTGTTGTCAAACCTTAGAATAATCAATTTGAATATGACAACATTTACCAACTAAATGAAATCTATATAGAAGCTTAACTTTACTGCTTATGACATGTAGAATTAGAGTGATTACTATGCAAACAAGAGCCAATCCTTGAACAATATTTTCATAATATAAAGAAGCGTAACACCACAAAATCTGCCAAAGAAAATGTGAAACCATGAAGAAGTGGGATAAAGGTGACTTTAGTATTCATGACTTTAGTATTCAAGCAGTCATCTAGAATAAAGCTCAAGGAAACCTGCCGTGAGGGCATTTAAGCCATTTTAGCAGGTCACTTTTTATGATGACTGTTTTGGGAAGCCATTGTAATTCAAACAAGCTGCAATTCTCAAATTTCAAGTATCATAATAAGGGGAGGATGTCAGATATCATGTGCTGTGTATAAGCTTCCCAATCATGATATTCAGTCATGCAGTTGGACTATTTACCTGGAATTTCTAAGCATCCAAAAATAGACTAGAATATACCTGAAACCACAGTGTGCTGACTTAAGACAAATCCTGAGAACATCTAAGGCCATTTTATAAAGATGGAAATAAATTTTAAAAGAAACACTAGCAATTTAGACCCTGGAGAATGTAAAGGTGTGTAACTGAAGAACTTTTAAGGATCACATGCCACAGCCCACAAGATAGAAGAACCCTTTATAAGAAGAACCATGACAAGGATCCAACTTCTCACAGTAAATGGCAATGGTAGGCAAATAGATAGCTTGCAAACTTGCATTGGTATAGCCATTGTCATTCATGTTGCCTCTCGTGGTCTCATCCTGATCATTTAGTTTATTGTCGGTTTTCAGATTATGACCCTTCCAATAATCATTGTCTTCTCTCACAGTGTTATACTGTGCCCTGTTGTTGAAGCTATTAGCCCCACCATAATTAGCATTGTAGCTATCAACATTACCATTGCTATAACCGTTACTGCTAAAGTTTCCAGTGACTTCAGGACCACCATTTTAAGAACTTCCACCAAATGCAGCAGCAACCCCATTATCTCCTCATGGAAGTTTTACAAAGGTGCAGTTTGTTTATGTTTATCACCTTAGTATTTTTCAGGCCCTTAGTGTTTTCTTGCTTCTTTTTAGAATCATCCCTAACTTACTGAGCAGCAAACAAGGGCCATAAACTAGTTTATATTTATATAAAGAACTATGAATAACTATAAACTAAACAAAAAACAAGGGTCCCCCTAGAAATAGGAAAACAGACTAAATGTCAGGACAAGTTTTTTTGCCAATAAAAGTACCCAAGAAAAAAAAACGAGAAGATGAAGATTGAACAGATACATCACGAATTTTCAGTAGTACTGTTTTCTGTTTGGTGTATTTCTGGGCATAAAAAGAATGTCCCCCTAAAACAACCCTGCCAAGTAATACCATACTAATCTATGAATATTAGAAGTTACAACTAAAAAAACTCTCACCTTCAATTCGCTTTATTTATTTATTAATTTCATTATAAGCAATACAAAATACGAAATATCAAAATGATACAACATATCAGGCTAGACTGCACAAATTATAAAATGCTTTGAATCTTTAAACACATTTACTCTTTGAACAACAAGAAAGAATATATAGTACATATTCTCCAAGGACAAAGAAAGAATATATATAGTTGAAGGTGTTTGTATATACTCACCCAAAGCAGGTTCAGATGCAGCAACCTGTGGTTGTTAATTCCAGTAGCATCTGCTGGGGTTTGAAATCGTTCTTGCTGGATTACACTTGCAGCATCAGCTAGCCCCAAAATTTCAGTACAACAAAAATATAAATAATCTAATTCAATGATAATTTGGATAAATCTAGATTTTTTTGGTTTCATAAACAACAAAAATATAAATAATTTGCTCAAAATAAAGCACCGACCTTTGAGTAATTGCAGATTTAATCAATCGAGTATTCAGTTTAGTTTGAATTCCCGGGATTGCACCGACCTTTGTGTAATTGCAGTTGAATCAATGGAGTACGTAGTGCAGCGCAATTCAGTTTGAATCCCCGTTGTACCGAGCCACCGACCCTTGTGTAATTGCAGTTGAATCAATGGAGTATGTAGCGCAGATAATTTTCTTTTTCAGAAACTCTCCTTCAACGAACAAAGAACTTATAAATTCAACCTAGAAAACGAAAAATAGCATAATGTCACAGAAAGCCATTGAATTTCAACGAAATTCCCAAGAATTACACGAAACAACACTAAAAATTAAGTAAACTTATCTTCGTTTCGGATTAATCTGGAACTTATTTCGTTTCATAAACAACAAAATATGGAGATTTTGCTCAAAAGCACTCACCTTGAGTAATTGGCAGAGAAAATCAATCGAGTATGAATTAGCAGATTGAACCACGATAGATTATGGTTCGTTATTGAGCAGTTTGCTAACAAAAAAAAAAAACAATGTATCCCGCAATATCTCTCGCTCATAGTACTCGTCCAGTATTCCAGTTTCTTTCCACTACTTAGGTGGTTACCGCTTAATACGCGGTTAAAGATACACTAATATATTTCATCAAATATTTGAAAATAGAGTAGTGCATTTAATTCTAGACGCTATATTGTGATGAAAGATATTTCAACACAGAAAAGCGTTGAGAAAATAAATGATTTATTAATTGTATATAACACTTAAGTAAAGTGTTGAGACAATTGTGTTGAAAAACTACTCTATTTCTAGTAGTGATAGTCTTTCCCCTTTGAAAATGAAACAATCATGAAGCACATAAGAACCATGTGATCCTTTGGAGCATGCTTCGAATATTTCCCTAAACTTATCATCTTTTTTGTAATACCCCTTCACCAATTCAAAACCAAGGAGTCTTGAACTCAACACTCCAAGTAGAGAGTGCTTTCTAGACAAAGCATCTGCCACCACATTTGCCTTGCCTTCCTTGTATTTAGAAGATAAATTAAAAGATTGCAAAAACTCAACCCATTTGGTATGTCTAGGGTTTAACTTTTGTTGTCCATGTATATACTTCAATGCCTCATGATCAGAGTGAAGCACAAAGTGACTTGGACGAAGATAGTGACTCCAATGGTCAAGTGCTCGAACTATTGCATAGAATTCTTTATCATATGTAGAGTAATTGAGTTTAGCACCACCCAACTTCTCACTAAAGTATGCAATAAGGCGCTTCTTTTGTATCAACACAGCTCCAATTCCAACTCCACTAGCATCACATTCAACTTCAAAAGGTTGAGTGAAATCTGGAAGTGCAAGAATAGGAGTATTGCACAACAAGTCTTTAATGTTGTCGAAAGCTTGTTGAGCGGCCTTGGTCCATGTGAACTTACCTTGCTTAATACATTCAGTCATAGGGGCCACAATACTACTAAAGTTGCGCATAACCCTTCTATAGAAAGAGGCTAAACCATGAAAGGAACGTACCTCAGAAATAGTGGAAGGAATAGGCTAACTCTTGATTGCTTCTACCTTAGATGGATCAACTGAAATGCCATCTTTGGAGACAATATAGCCCAAGAATGTAACACTAGGAACTAGAAAAATAGCATTTCTCTAGCTTCCCATATAGCTTTTGTTGGCGCAACACTTCAAATACTTCCCGTAGGTGAGTTAGATGTTCCACTACACTCCTGCTATATACCAGTATATCATCAAGGTAAACCACCACACATCTGCCTAAGAAGGGTTTTAACACCTCATTCATCAATCTCATGAAGGTGCTATGTGCATTAGTAAGCCCAAATGGCATGACAAGCCACTCATATAGTCCCATCTTAGTCTTGAATGTTGTTTTCCACTCGTCTCCTTCTCTTATTCTGATTTGATGGTAACCACTCCTCAAATCAATCTTAGAGAAGATAGTAGAACCATGTAACTCATCAAGTAAGTCATCCAATCTAGGAATAGGAAAATGCTACTTAACGGTGATGTTGTTAACAACCCTACTATCAATGCACATGTGCCAAGTACCATCCTTCTTAGGTACCAACAATGTAGGAATGGCACATGGGCTCATGCTTTCACGTACATATCCTCTAGACATCAATTCTTCAATCTGTCTTTGTAGTTCTTGTATCTCCTGAGGAATGCATCTATAAGCAGCTTTGTTAGGCAAAGAGGCACCTGGAACTAAGTCAATTTGATGCTCAACGCCTCGAATTCGTGGTAATCCTGGAGGTAAGTCTTGAGGGAACACATCACTATACTCATCAAGGACATGCTCAAGGTGTTTAGGCACCTTGTATTCTTGTTGCTCCCCTTCTACTTCACGTGCCATTAGGAGATACCCTTCATTTACTTCCTCCAACTCCTTCTCAATCTCTTTAGCACTCACCAATAATGAGCCTTTCTTTGAAGGAGTGGAATACAAAGGTTTCTAGGCTGTTTTCTTACCTCCCACAGTAGCAATGCACACGTTAGAACGCCCATCATACTTCACAAAACGATCATATTGCCATGGTCTTCCCAAGAGGATATGACAAGCATCCATGTTGCACACATCACATAAAAATCATCCTCCTTGAACTTGCCAATTTCGAACAAAATTAAGGCTTGGTTGGTTACTTTGATGCCATTATCATGACTAAACCAATTTAGCTTGTAGGGGCGTGGGTGATTAGAAGTAGGCCAATGTAGTTTATCAATAAGAGTGGTAGATACAACATTAGCACAACTACCATTGTCAATGATTAAATCACATACCCTTTGCTTCACTAGGCAAAGAGTGAAGAAGATCTTGTCCCTTTGAGTGTGGTCCAAAGGGGTTGGTTGTGTATGGAGCATGCGCCTCATAATGAGTTGTTGTCCCTCATACACTGGCTCTTCCTCTGAGTCTACCTCATATGCAGCCTCTTCTTCATGCTCTTTCTCCCTATCATGCTCCTCTTCTTCAAAGCTTCCCTTAGCATAATCAGCATCAATCACTAGTAGAATAAATGCTTATTGCTGCGGTCAAAAAGTGGCCTATTGCGGCGGTTTTAGCCGCACAACAATTAAGGGGGCAGCAATAGGTAATTAATATATTGCTGCGGTTTTAAACTGCAGCAATATCTGAACATATTGCTGCAGTTTCTAGGCAAAACCGCAGCAATAAATTTATTTTTTATTTAAAAAGTACAACCTATTGCTGCAGTTTCTATGTGAAAACCGCAGCAATAGGTCATGGTAAAGGCAAAAAATAAATTTTTTTTTTTGGACATTTGTTAATTAAATTTGAAATATTAAATATGCAACTAACCCATCCACTATCCACCAAATTTGCACACAAACTCAAGATAAAATGACATGAATCTCATATATATATATATATATATATATATATATATATAAAGATAAAAACTAATTACAGAAATAATACAAAAGATCCAAAAAGTAAAATAAAAAAGCAACTATTACAACTTGACTAATTACAAATATTATAATAAAACAAAACATATATTAAAAAATAAACAAAACTGATATAAAAAACGAAAAAATCAAAAAAAAATCCCAAAACAAAAAAATTCTACCTACAAAATCTAAACTTTAACTCTGAAATTTAAGTGAAAAAAAAAAAAAAGAAGTTATCGCAGGGAACAAATGTCGTCCAAAACCGTCGTGCGTCCAAATCTGAAAATCGTCGTCACCGGCAACCAACCGTCGTTGACAATCGCACCAACAAAATCGCCGGCAACCAATGTTGATAATCGTCCAGATCTGAAAACCCAACCAAAATTGAGAAAACTCGAAAACAAAAATGAAAAAATGAAACTCGCGCCGGAGTTGAAGAGGGAGACAACGAAAACCTCATCGGAAAACCTCGCGCGAAGGAGAGATAGAGCAGAGGAGTGAAGGACTGAATCACCGGAAAACGAAAACCTCACCGGAGATGAAGAGGTGCGAATGAGAGTGAGAGCGCGAAGGAGTTTCAGCGTACATCCAGATCTGAAAATCCGCAAAGGAGATGAAGAGGGTTTAGAGGGGAAGGGAACATGAGAGTGGAGAGTGAGGGAGATGGAGAGGCGTGAAAGAAATGAGAGGGAGAGGTATGAGGGTGAACTGATGAGAGGGAAAGGAGTGAAATGAGGCTGAAACCCTAAGTTAACTCTTTTTTATATTAATTTAAAAGCCTATTGCTGCAGTTTTTGTTAGGAACCGCAACAATACGTCTAAATAATATTTTTTTATATTATTTTAATTGCTGTGGTTTTTGACAGAAACAGCAACAATATGTTTGATCAAATGATAAAAAAATTTTTCTCTAAAACCATATTATTGCGGTTTTCCGCGAAAACCGCAGCAATATGGTTATTTATATTTTTCTTTTTATTTTTACGTGATATATTGCTGCGTATGGGTAAAACCGCAGCAATATCACCGCAGCAATAAACAATTATTCAACTAGTGAATCTCTTGGATGTCCCTTAATGTCATAACTCTATTATTAGGGCAATCCTTCAATATGTGGCCATAGCCTTTGCACTTGAAGCAAATACGCCTATCTTCTGTGGCTAAGGGTGTAGAAGACTTCCCTTTATCCCCTTTAAACTTGTCGAATCTAGTAGAGGAAGTGGAGCTACTTCCTTCATCCTTCTTGGCGCCACCACTTGGTTTGTCTCCTTGCTTCACAAAAGGCTTAAAGGTGGAGGATTTCTTGGCCTTAACATACTTCTCAGCCCTCACGGCCACTTGCACCACCTCTTCAAAACTCTAATAGGGATGAAGATCAACCTTCTTGGCTAACTTCTTGTCCAAACCAGCTATGAAACGAGCAATCTTATGCTCGGACTTTTCATCCACACCACACAACATGTTGATCCTCTCAAACTCCACCACATACTCCTCAACACTTAGTGAGTGTTGTTGTAAAACTTGAAGCTTGCGGAACATATCTTGTGTCAAATCAGAAGGGAGGAAGTGCTTCTTCATTCTAGTCTTCAACTTCTCCCATGAACATAGGCTAGGTTTGCCATCCTTGCGCCTCTTGTTCCTCAAATTTTCGTACCATAGGCTAGCATACCCTGTAAGTTTAAGGATAGCCACCTTGAACCTCTTAGCATCATCATAGTCTTTGTAATCAAAGACTCTTTCCATCCTTTGCAACCATTCTAGAAACTTTTCGGGCTTCATGGCGCCATCAAATTCAGGTAGGTCGAGTCTTAGGCCTCGATCATCCTCTCTTGGTGGTTGTCTATGCCTTGGATGATTAGCCTCCTCATCATAAATAGCTTCATGGTTGCTAGTACGTGCATTCCTAACATGACTAGGAGAGTTTGTACGCCTATTGTCATGCATGCCATGTTGCATCATGCGCATCACTTCATCCATGCGTGTGGTTAGGTCTTCAAGCTACCTATCCCTACGCAAGTTTTGGTCTTGATCAAAGGTTAGCCCTCTAGGGACTCTCCCTTCTCCACCCTCTCTCCCACCTTGATCGTTGTCCATGCTACAGCCAATCAGAATTTGGCTTGGACGAGCAAAAACTTGGGCTCCAAGTAATGAAGAACAATGTGTGTTTGATCGAGTTCATGTTTTTGTGGATCTTGGATGTTTTTCTTTCACCACTTGACAACTAATAATGATGTCCTTCGATGAAACTTTGTGAAAATTCAAGAATCTTTGAAAAAATATTTGATCTTTAAGTGTTTCTTGAAAATCAAACTACTCCCCCTTAAAGGAAAAAAATTTCGAGCAATAGTATGAACTTGGATGAATGCTCGAATCCCTTCAATGGATGTCACCAAAGCTCTTCATACCAGATGATGTATTCAATCTTCTAAGAGACTAAACAACAAGTGAGGAAGTCATGTAATACAATCAATAATGTTCGAACAATGTAAAAGAACCAAAGAACAGGATAGTTCTTAGATTATTCAATGATAAAGGCACAACCACCATACGGAATAAATCTAAGGGTTTTGAATGTATAAAGGCAAAGCCACCATCTATCAAGAGAATTTGTATTAAACACTCAAGTTTAAACTCACGAAATTTTATTAGTCACTATGTATCAAATTCGAACTACATAAACTCTGTTTATACTAGTTTAAACATGCTAATCCTAGTAGGAAACAAATACACTAACCCTAGTAGGAAACACAAATACGAACCCTAATAGGCTTAGGACAAATCCCTAAGTCCTAGACTCTTTAGACTCCTTCAATCATGTAAAATCCATCGTTTTAAGAACGTAGGCAAAACCATGATTCCTAATACAAATAGAACTAGGAAAGCAATAAAGATATGAGTTCTAATAGAACTAGAACCCTCATAGGCATGTGCAAATCACACGCCGACTCCATGCCACCTAAGTTGGTTAGCAAGCATGCTACCACCTTAGTAGTCATCCCCATGAAGAGTCCTTCATGTACATCAATTGAGCCAAGGTCTACTGACACATTCTTATGTACAAGAGCTAGTAAACTTGCATCAACTACTCCTGTATCAATACCACAAGGAAAACCCAACCTCATCAGACTGAGATATAGCATTGTCCCAGTTACAAGCAAACTTATAAATAATAAAATAGCCTTTAGGGAGAAAACTTGCTCATCATTAAAAATAAGTTTATTTCGAAAATATCAAACAAACCACCAAATAATTGCAAAATGAGTCATATCACTAAAGGAGGAAACAGAGGTCCTCATCCCATATGGCCATCTGTTCCCCAACCTAAGCCTCAAAGGACGACTTTAATTCTGACGAGGCCCTCTTCAATCCTTCATAGGGACTCTCAGTTGTGAGCTTATCACATTTCCCATCTTCAACTAGGCCACCACCTCACTGAGCTTTTCATCAGTATCCCAGAAATCCTACAGAGCAAACTCCCTCTCAGTACTCAGACGTTTCTCTTATCGTCATAAGTTTTCCTATACTCTCTCAGAGCAGTAACTTCCTTATGAAGCAAGTGTGTCATGCTATGGTGCGACTGAGGACGGGATCTCTAATAGTTCAACTTCGACTAGAGCGATACTACTTGAACCTTGAGGGTCCGCATCTCAGTGTAGAGACCTTCACACTTGGTCGACTCCAAAAGAGATAAGAATACTAATTATTCTCGATAATTATCTTAAAACAATTAATTATGAATATTAATTATTAAAGATAATATTTTCTAAAGGATATTATGAAAACCAAATTTTTATTGCTAAAGATAGATGATTTCAGATTTCAAAAGATAATATATCAATCGAAGATTAAAAAAATTATTTAACGAACAAAATTCGCTCTCATGCAACACAAATACAATTTGCAAAGCCTAGCAACACAGAGCATAGTATGCTAAATGCAAAAAAAACCTGCGTTAGGCGCATGGCCATGCATGAAACGCACGAGCTGTGCGCCTAGTGCAAGCTATGTTTTTGTATCTCCACTTGATTATTTTCGACCTTGTTTCCCCTATAAATAGGCTTTTTTCAACAAACTTTTTTGACCTACTTTTAACAAGACTTTCATAACACTTTCATACATACTTTCATCATACTTACAACTACAAAATCTCATCAAAACTTATATTCAAATGCATACATTCAAACCGCATTCGAATTTCAAGCTTTAAGATTGTTTCGCTTGTGGATCGTTACATAAGACCCAAGCGACAAAGGTATACTTCATGAGGGTCCATTCCGATTTCATTAAGGAAATTATACATGATCACCTCCTATAGTTTGCATTTTTCTATTTGGTGGTAGGGCAAAAACAGATTTATATCAAGTGACCCCTAGCTTTATGTAAATACACATACTGACCTTATTAAGCTTATATTAATCTAACACACCACAACTACAACCATAATGTGTAAATAATACCTTGCCACGAATAAGGCTTAAAATCTCTTAGTTCATCCTTCATCAATTACTAATGAATCTTAAGTGCTTCTATATATTTCCCTTCGATAACTCAAATTTGCGCAATCGACCGCTTAAAATCCCTCATTCCTCATTTATTTTTCTCCCTCATACTCCTCTACATTGCCTGTACATTCCTCTTTGTTACCTCCTCCAACTCCTTCCCACCCTTTTGATCGCCTTGTGAAACCACCACCACAAGGCCATGAAACGCCTTCACACGAAGCGGCTCCTTTGCCATGATCTCCTCAAAACCCGATTTTTCCCTCTCAAAGTCTCCCATGTAGCTATACATGTGACATCTCAGCAATGCCCACTCTTCATCCTCAAGTTCCAGCTCAATTAACCTATTTAGAGCTTCCATCGCTTCTTCTTCTTAATCTTAGCTTCCATTAATGACTTCAACCCTTCTATGTCGTCCATGTTCAATGTCAATAACTTATTCACTTTTTTTTCTCTCTCTTCATATGTGATATAATCAATGGCAGTGAAGAAGGGTCGAAGTTTGGGGGTGGAGTGAAGTGGTACTTATGAGTGGTTAGATCCACTAACATTCGTTCGATGGCCTAGGTGGCGATCCAAGGGTATGTATTGGGGTTTACATAGAGAAAGGGGATGAGGGATGAGAGATGACCGAGAAAGTGTTAGGTTTAACTAGTTAGCCACCAACTAATGAAGTAAGGTCACTAGGTAGAATTTATCAGAGTTGGGAGTCAATTTGTGTAGTATGTTTTTGTACTGCCACCGTATAGAAAAACTAAAAGTTATATGCCACCATATAGAATGTTTCATATAAGTATATTCTTATTTTACTAACAATTTATTTGTCATGACGTAGATCGTTAAAAGAATTAACACTCCCTTACATTCTTCTCTCTCTATATATATCTTCTTTTTATATTTATTTTATATTTTCATCATATTATTCATGTGTATGCTTGTATGCTTTAATGCTTTCATCAAAACACATACTTATTCACGCTAATGAAAAGACCTATTTAAATGTTCTAATGCAAAATTTAGAAAATTTGAACAATTAGATTAGGTCTCCTATAATGATTGCATAATAACATGTCACCAAAAATTAGTCTTTTGTGTGCTTAATCAACCGACTTTGATTAATTTTAGATTGCATAAACATATTAGATGGTTGTTGAATTGTACAAAACTCATACATGAATCATATTAAGTAGAGGCCAACTACGGACGAATTTTATATTTGATCATATTCATACCTGATGATCATATTCATGTTGTCACCCTCGAACTCAATTTTTGATTCAATGATCAATTATGGAGTCATGATGGAAAAATCTACATTAGATAAGTCCCTAAATTATCCTTATGGTATCTCAAAATTCAATTAGGTTTATGAGTATTCCTTTAAAGACTTGTTTGCGGCTTCTTTATTTTTAAAACATTTTCAAATCTAAAACCTTTACAATAAAATAGTCAAATACGCGCTCATCCCGCGTAGGCAATATAAAAGCGCCTAAAATTAAACAAAATTAATCATGTTATAATTGGATACTTTTATATTTTGATTATAGATTAATTAATTGGATCAACTAATATAAATGATGTCGTAATCAATTTTATAATAATGTAGATTAATTAAATATGTGTTGCATGTTATTGATATCAGTGACTTATAGGAAATTAATCATAATCAAAATGTTAACATGTATTTTAATTGATGATATTGCTAAGTAATCCGTATTTTTCTTTATATGGGAGAAATAATAAATCAATTTATATATTCATTGATGATATTAATTTTTTTCATATCAATGATATATTTTAATTGATGATATAATTTTTTTGTATTACAAATCTGATATGCACACGTATCCACTATTCATTTTTAATAACATGGGTGTTGACGATTTATCAATCATAATTAAGGAGTCTAATTTCACTGGAAATAATCTATTTTCATAGGAAATAATCTAATTTCAATGGAAATTAGACTATTTAGGGCCCAAGAGGCTAAAATAAATTGAAAAGCCCAGAAAGAGAATTAAAGAGGAAGAGCCTCTTTCTACTTACACAAATTCTTAGTTGTAACTGTTATGCCATAGTAGAAACCTATAAACCACCACTTATTTTGTAAAAAGAACTTAAATGACATGATGACATGAGATTCATGTCATTATCTTTATAGTCCACGTCATTCTTGTTGGACTCTATGTCATTATGCATGTTACACACTAAGTTATAGTGTAACAAGTTACACCAAAGACACACTCTTCTACTCATCAATTATATTTGTTTGCTCTCATAATTAATAATAATATTATTGATGCTATAAAATCTTTTATCAACCGAGTCACTTGTTTCCTTCATAATAAGGAACGCATTATGAATTCTTTTCATTATTTCTAAAACAGAAATGTGAAAAATGTAAGCTATTTTGCTTTTTAAAATTGTGAAAATATGTTTTGAAAGTCTTTTCAAAAATCTATATAATAATAATTTTTTAAACCTTGAAATGATAGAATTATATAATTTAATATTAAATTCATGATAATAGGGTTTCTATCAAAGCCAAGAAACTTGCAGGAAATTAACTAATTAAACCCTAAAGTAAAGGAAAGAATTCTTCACTAAGTAATGAGTTGTCAAGCTCATCTTTCAGTCGACAACTCCTACAGATCTTGCAGATTGTCGCCCACATTTCCTCATCGCTCTTTCATTTCTTTGACACATGGTTATCATGGAAACTTGCTCCAGGCAAATTTTATTCTTGTTACCTCCATATTTTGACAGTTATTCGACATCAATGTTGATAAATTTATTGTTCTTCAGTTTCATCTACAAACTCAACAAAAAAATTTCTCACCAAAAAACAAACTTCAACTTTCAACCATCTTGTTTGTATTTACTTCGACTAGTGGATGATTTACAAACCCCAAACTCACCTGACCTTAATCCTCATTCCCCACACCAGAATATGCATGTTCAGTGTATGGGAATACTAGTTCAATACCCACCTTTCAATTATCATCTTTCATGTTTAAGTTGGATCCATACCGTAGTGGGCTTTATATTTGATACGTCTCCACCTTCTTCAAGCTTTGTTTTTACTATATTAAACAATAATTGGGAAACGAGATAAACAATTCGTGTGCATTGTACGAGTCCGTACTTTATCTTCGAATGTAAATATTCAACGGATAGGGATGCACTTCTTCAGCTCAACACCACTTCTATGGATGAAAAACCCATTACATTTCGGCCAAGTAACAAAAATCAAGTTCCAACAAGTATTAATTTTAATGTAGCGCAAATATGGGTGCATTCACGATCTTCCATGGGGTTTTTTGGAACCTGAATGGACCATTTAGATCTTGAGCGATATTAGCTATGTGGAAATTGTAGATAGTACAGGTCCACGTCTCCCTGTGCCCCTGTATCTCATAGCACGTCTTATTGTAGATTTGTCTCAACCATCAATACCAGGGTGTTTATATCACTTCATAATAACTGGGTTTCATGGGTGTACTTTCTTTACTAGGGGATTTACAAATTTTGCAAAGAATGTGGATGTGTAGGGCAATCCACCAGGAGGTACAACTTATCTTCTTTTGATGCCAACTAGTTGATACAAAGGAGGGTGCATAGCTTAGAAGACCATGGTATGACCGTTCTTCGAACAAATGAAGGTATTCCACTTTATACTAATATGATCCGTTGCCTTAATTATAAACTAGCCTTCATATGCACGCGATGCGTGCGTTAATTTTAAAATTTATTATTCTATTAGATACTTCATTCGTACTTTATTTATGATTAAACTTAAATGTGAAAGTTTCAACAGTTAGATGAATTTAGATATATTAATTCGCTAATGTAAAAAAAATAAAAATGGTTGTGAGTGATTGTTAACATTAATTTTTTGTGAATGAATATTGAACAGAAAGAACAAAAATAATGAGTTGGTTTAACTGAATTAAAGAGTATCAAAGGTAGTGAATGTTGAGTTCACTCATGGTACACCCGGGTGTACCATGAGCATGGTACACCCAGGGGTATTTTTGTAATAAATTAAAATTTTATGTGCTCATTTGACACCAAATTTGCTCATATGGGTATTTTGCTCATTTACTCATTTGCTCATTTTGCTCATTTTCTTAAATGAGTAGGAATGTTTGCTCATTTGTTCATTTTGCTCATTTGCTCATTTGTTCATTTTGCTCATTTGAAGAAAATAGTCTTGGGTGTACCATGAGCATGGTACACCCAGGTGTACTATAAATATTCTCGTGAATGTTCAGACTTTTCATGCGCACGTTATGTATGCCATCTTTTTTATAAGGTATAAATATTTTGTCCATTTAATTTTTGATTGAAGTATTTGATGCATATATACCATTTAAACTTGTTTTAAATGGCAAGTTGGAATGAGAATTTTTAAATGATTTGCTTTTGTAATTTTTTTCATTCTATTAATTAGATCATTAAGGGTATTTTAGTCACTTCAAAAGAGGACACCACACCTCCTCCCTTGGCTTATATAATAGAGATTTATCAATAGAAATCCCACGTGTGAATTTGTGATGTGTTGTTCCTAATCTTCAAGTGTGGTACCATGATCAATACTTATGTCTATACTCCACATAAATAATGGAGGAGACTCGGATAGCTCATATGAAGAGTTCTATGAAGCAATTCCAGACTTTCGAGCTAATCATGCTTTTGAGTATTCAGATCATAGTTCTCAACACCACACGAATCCTCCTCCAGATTTCTCTAACTCATCTAAGAGAAATCTCACCCCATCAGGGCTACGAGAAAGGTTCAATTTATCACTAGCTCTAGGGCATCGTTTTTGCCTGGACCCAGATGCTAGGGGTTCCGTTGCGCCTCATTTTGGGCCAATGGAAAATGAATAAGACACAAGGGATCTTAACCTAAATTTACCTCCTAACCCTCAAAGGCCTTCCTTAGTGGGTTATGCTCCGGCTAGTGAAGGCGGCACTTTAAAAGATCTTGTTCGATAAGGTTGGGCTCGTAAAATGCCACCGAGTCCAGACAAAGCCGACCCAAGTGACTGGTTTCGCCGCTATCCTCAACAAAGAAGCCCAAGCCAAACAACATAAGGTTTAGCCGTCAACCAACTGATGATTCCTTCACAATAAGTAGTCATATGTGATGCAGGAGTCAAGCGAGTCCGAGCCCAGAGAGCTTCAGAACATTTCCAATATAATTAATAGCAGGTTCAGAATCTCACCCCCATATTTACAAACCCCTTTTAACTCAACTTTGCAGGAAAACACATGTACTTCTCCAATGCAAGAGGATCAATAGTCCGATGAAGTCTACTCTCCTACTAATCCTCTCCAGCTTTTGAGTGAAACACTTGGAGTCAGGTTATGGACCTAATATAAGTTCCATGTAGGCCAGCTCGAACATCTGAATTGAGTGATTCAAAAGCCTGAAATATTTTTTTACCATTTATAACGGGTTCGTGAGCTCAGAAGCTGAATTTGTTGAAGTCCGATTTTTTGTGTCTGTTTCCTACTCATCTTGGCCCAAAATCGTAATTTGGGCCTAACTCCTAGCTCGGACATCAGAATTGAGCGATTCCAATGACTGACATGTTTTTTTACCATTTCTAAGGGGTTCGTGAGCTCAGAAGCTGAATTCCTTGAACTCCGTTTTTTTGCGTCTGTTTCATACTCATCTTGGCCCAAAATCGTAATTTGGGCCTAACTCCTAGCCCGGACATCAGAATTGAGCGATTCAAAAGCCAGAAATGTTTTTTTACCATTTCTATGGGGTTGGCGAGCTCAGTAGCTGAATTCGTTGAAATCTTATTTTTACGTCTGTTTCCAGCTCATGTTGTCCCAAAATCGTAATTTTGGCCTTACTCCTAGCTCGGACATCAGAACTGAGCGATTTCAAAGCCTGACATGTTTTGTTACCAATTCTAAGGGGTTCGTGAGCTCAGAATCTGAATTCGTTTCAATCTGATTTTTCGCGTCTGTTTCCTACTCATCTGGTCCAAAATCGTAATATGGGCCTTACTCCTACTCGGAATCATAACTGAGCGATACTAAAGTTTGACATGTTTTTTTAACCATTTCTAAGGGATTCATGAGCTCAGAAGCTGAATTCGTTTAAATCAGATTTTTCGCGTCAGTTTCCTACGCATCTTGGTCCAAAATCGTAATTTGGGCCTAACTCGTAGCTCGGACATCAGAATTGAGCGATTCCAATGACTAACATGTTTTCATCACCATTTCTAAGGGGTTCGTGAGCTCAGAAGTTGAATTTCTTGAAGTCCGATTTTTCACGTCTGTTTTGTGCTCATTTAGGCCCAAATCGTAATTTGGGCCTAACTCCTAGCTCGGACATCAGAATTGAGCAATTCAAAAGCCTGAAATGTTTTTTTACCATTTCAAAGGGGTTCGTGAGCTCAGAAGCTTAATTTCTTGAAGTCCGATATTTCGAGACTGTTTCATGCTCATCTTGGCCCAAAATCGTAAGTTGGGCCTAACTCCTAGCTCGAACATAAGAATTGAACGATTCAAAAGCCTGAAATATTTTTTTACCATTTATAACGGGTTCGTGAGCTCAGAAGCTGAATTTGTTGAATTCGATTTTTCGCGGCTGTTTCCTGCTCATCTTGGCCCAAAATCGTAATTTGGGCCTAAATCCTAGCTCGGACATTAGAGTTGAGCGATTCCAATGACTGACATGTTTTTTCTACCATTTCTAAAGGGTTCGTGAGCTCAGAAGCTGATTTTCTTGAAGTCCGATTTTTCGCGTCTTTTTCCTCCTCACCTTGGCCCAAAATCGTAATTTGGGCCTAACTCCTAGCTCGGTCATCAAAATTTAGCGATTCCAATGATTGACATGTTTTTTTTACCATTTCTAAGGGCTTCGTGAGCTCATAAGCTGAATTCCTAGAACTGCGTTTTTTTGCGTCTGTTTCCTACTCAACTTGGCCCAAAATCGTAATTTGGGCCTAACTCCTCGCTCGGACATCAGAATTGAGCGATTCAAAAGACTAAAATGGGTTTTTTTTTTCCATTTCTAAGGGGTTCGTCAGCTCATAAGCTGAATTTCTTGAAGTCCGATTTTTTCGCGTCATTTCTCTCCTCATCTTGGCCCAAAATCATAATTTGGGCCTAACTCCTAGCTCGGACATCAGAATTGAGCGACTCAAAAGCCTGAAATGTTTATTTACCATTTTTAACGGGTTCGTGAGCTCAGAAGCTGAATTCGTTGAAGTCCGATTTTTCGCGTCTGTTTCCTGCTTATCTTGGCCCAAAATCGTAATTTGGGCCTAACACCTAGCTCGGACATCAGAATTGAGCGATTCCAATGACTGACATGTTTATTTTACCATTTCTAAGGGGTTCGAGAGCTCATAAGCTGAATTCCTTGAACTCTGTTTTTTTGCGTCTGTTTCCTTCTCATCATGGCCCAAAATCGTAATTTGGACCTAACTCCTAGCACGGACATCAGAATTATGCGATTCAAAAGCCTGAAATGTTTTGTTTACCATTTTGAAAGGTTTCGTGAGCTCAGAAGCTGAATTTGTTGAAGTCCGATTTTTCGCGTCTGTTTCCTGCTCATCTTGGCCCAAAATCGTAATTTGGGCCTAACTCTTAACACAGACATCAGAATTGAGCGATTCAAAAGCCTGAAATGTTTTGTTTACCATTTCTAAAGGGTTCGTGAGCTCAGAAGGTGAATTTCTTGAAGTCCGATTTTTCGCGTCCTTTTCCTCCTCATGTTGGCCCAAAATCGTAATTTGGGCCTAACTCCTAGCTCGGACATCAAAATTGAGCGATTCAAAATACTGAAATGTTTTTTTTTCATTTCTAAGGGGTTCGTCAGCTCAGAAGCTGAATTTCTTGAAGTCCGATTTTTCGCGTCTTTTTCCTTCTCATCTTGGCCCAAAATCGTAATTTGGGCCTAACTCCTAGCGCAGACATCAGAATTGAACGATTCCAGTGCCTGACATGTTTTTTTTTACCATTTCTAAGGGGTTCGTGAGCTCAGATTCCGAATTCCTTGAACTTTGTTTTTTTGCGTCTTTTTCCTGCTTATATTGGCCCAAAATCGTAATTTAAGCCTAACTCCTAGCACGGACATCAGAATCGAGCGATTCAAAAGCCTGAAATGTTTTGTTTACCATTTCTAAAGGGTTCGTGAGCTCAGAAGCTGAATATGTTGACGTCCGATTTTTCGCGTCTGTTTCCTACTCACTTTGGCCCAAAATCGTAATTTGGGCCTAACTCCTAGCTCAGACATCAGAATTGAGCGATTCCAATGACTGACATGTTTTTTTTACCATTTCTAAGGGATTCGGGAGCTAAGAAGCTGCATTCCCATACCTCCGTTTTTTTGCGTCTGTTTCCAACCCATCTTGGCCCAAAATCATAAATTGCGCCTAACTCCTACCACGGACATCAGAATTTAGCGGTTCAAAAGCCTGAAATGTTTTGTTTACCATTTCTAAAGGATTCGTGAGCTCAGAAGCTGAATTTCTTGAAGTCCGATTTTTCGTGTCTGTTTCCTGTTCATCTTGGCCCAAAATCGTATTTTGGGCCTAACTCCTAGGTCGGACATCAGAATTGAGCGATTCAAAAGCCTGAAATGTTTTGTTACCATTTCTAAATTGTTCGTGAGCTCATAAGCTGAATTTGTTGACGTCCGAATTTTCGCGTCTCTTTCCCGCTCATTTTGGCCCAAAATCGTAATTTGGGACTAACTCATAGTTCAGACATCAAAATTGAGCGATTCCAATGACTAACATGATTTTTTTACTATTTCTAAGGGCTTCGTGAGCTCAGAAGCTGAAATCCTTGAACTGCGTTTTTTACGTCTGTTTCCTACTCAACTTGGCCCAAAATCGTAATTTGGGACTAACTCTTCGCTCAGACATCAGAATTGAGCGATTCAAAAGACTAAAATGTCCTTTTTACCATTTCTAAGGGGTTCGTCAGCTCATAAGCTGAATTTCTTGAAGTCCGATTTTTCGCGTCATTTTCCTGCTCATCTTGGCCCAAAATCGTAATTTGTGCCTAACTCCTAGCTCGGACATCAGAATTGAGCGATTCAAAACCTGAAATGTTTTTTTACCATTTTTAACGGGTTGTGAGCTAGAAGCTGAATTCGTTGAAGTACTATTTTGCGTCTGTTTTCCTGCTCATTTTGGCCCAAAATCGTAATTTGGGCCTAACTCCTAGCTCGGACATTAGAGTTGAGCGATTCCAATGACTGACATGTTTTTTTTACCATTTCTATGGGGTTCGCGAGCTCAGTAGCTGAATTCGTTGAAATCTTATTTCTGCGTCTGTTTCCTGCTGATGTTGGCCCAAAATCGAAATTTTGGCCTTACTCTAGCTCGGACATCGGAACTGAGCAATTTCAAAGCCTGACATGTTTTTTTACCATTTTTAAAGGGTTCGTGAGCTCAGAAGCTGAATTCCTTGAACTTCGTCTTTTTTCGTCTTTTTCCTCCGAATCTTGGCCCAATATCATAATTTGGGCCTAACTCCTACCTCGGACATCGGAATTGAGCAATTCCAATGACTGACATGTTTTTTTTTACCATTTCTAAGGGGTTCGTTAGCTCAGAAGCTGAATTCATTAAACTTCGTTTTTTTGCGTATGTTTCCTACTTATCTTGGCCCTAAATCGTGATTTGGGCCTAACTCCTAGCACGGACATCAGAATTGAGAGATTCAAAAGCCTGAAATGTTTTGTTTACCATTTCTAAGGGGTTCGTGAGCTCAGAAGCTAAATTTCTTGAAGTCCGATTTTTCGCGTCTGTTTCGTACTCATCTTGGCCCAAAATCGTAATTTGGGCCTAACTCCTAGCTCGGACATCAGAATTGAGCGATGCCAATGACTAACATGTTTTTTTTACCATTTCTAAGGGGTTCGTGAGCTGAGAAGCTGAATTCCTTGAACTCCGTTTTTTTGCATCTGTTTCCTACTCATCTTGGCCTAAAATCGTAATTTGGAGCTAACTCCTAGCCCGGACATCAGAATTGAGCGATTCAAAAGCCAGAATTGTTTCTTTACCAATTCTATAGGGTTCGCGAGCTTAGTAGCTGAATTCGTTGAAATCTTATTTTTGAGTCTATTTCCTGCTCATGTTGGCCCAAAATTGTAATTTTGGCCTTACGCCTAGCTCGGACATCAGAACTGAGCGATTTCAAAGCCTGACGTGTTTTTTTACCAATTCTAAGGGGTTCGTGAGCTCAGAATCTGAATTCGTTTCAATCTGATTTTTCGCATCTGTTTCCTACTCATCTTGGTCCAAAATCGTAATATGGGCCTTACTCCTCGCTCAGACATCAGAATTGAGCGATTCAAAAGACTAAAATGTCTTTTTTACCATTTCTAAGGGGTTCGTCAGCTCATAAGCTGAATTTCTTGAAGTCCGATTTTTCGCGTCATTTTCCTCCTCATCTTGGCCCAAAATCGTAATTTGGGCCTAACTCCTAGCTCGAACATCAGAATTGAGCGATTCAAAAGCCTGAAATGTTTTTTTTACCATTTTTAACGGGTTCGTGAGCTCAGAAGCTGAATTCGTTGAAGTACGATTTTTCGCGTCTGTTTCCTGCTCATTTTGGCCCAAAATCGTAATTTGGGCCTAACTCCTAGCTCGGACATTAGAGTTGAGCGATTCCAATGACTGACATGTTTTTCTACCATTTCTAAAGGTTCGTGAGCTCAGAAGCTGAATTTCTTGAAGTCCGATTTTTCGCGTCTGTTTCCTACTCATCTTGGCCCAAAATCGTAATTTGGGCCTAACTCCTAGCTCGGACATCAAAATTGAGCGATTCCAATGACTGACATGTTTTTTTCTACCATTTCTAAGGGGTTCGTGAGCTCAGAAGCTGAATTCCTTAAACCCCGTTTTTTTGCGTATGTTTCCTACTCATCTTGGCCCAAAATCGTAATTTGGGCCTAACTCCTAGTACGGACATCAGAATTGAGCGATTCAAAAGCCAGAATTGTTTCTTTACCAATTCTATGGGGTTCGCGAGCTCAGTAGCTGAATTCGTTGAAATCTTATTTTTGCGTCTATTTCCTGCTCATGTTGGCCCAAAATCGTAATTTTGGCCTTACGCCTAGCTCGGACATCAGAACTGAGCGATTTCAAAGCCTGACATGTTTTTACACCAATTCTAAGGGGTTTGTGAGCTCAGAATCTGAATTCGTTTCAATCTGATTTTTCGCGTCTGTTTCCTACTCATCTTGGTCCAAAATCGTAATATGGGCCTTACTCCTAGCTCGGGAATCATAACTGAGCGATACTAAAGTTTGACATGTTTTTTTACCATTTCTAAGGGATTCGTGAGCTCAGAAGCTGAATTCGTTTAAATCAGATTTTCCGCTTCAGTTTCCTACTCATCTTGGTCCAAAATCGTAATTTGGGCCTAACTCGTAGCTCAGACATCAGAATTGAGCGATTCCAATGACTAACATGTTTTTATCACCATTTCTAAGGGGTTAGTGAGCTCAGAAGCTGAATTTCTTGAAGTCCGATTTTTCACGTCTGTTTCCTGCTTATTTTGGCCCAAAATAGTAATTTGGGCCTAACTCCTAGCTCGGACATCAGAATTGAGCAATTCAAAAGCCTGAAAAGTTTTTTTTACCATTTATAAGGGGTTCATGAGCTCAGAAGCTTAATTTCTTGAAGTCCGATTTTTCGAGACTGTTTCATGCTCATCTGGGCCCAAAATCGTAAGTTGGGCCTAACTCCTAGCCTGAACTATTTTTTTACCATTTGTAATGGGTTCGTGAGCTCAGAAGCTGAATTTGTTGAATTCTGATTTTTCGCGTCTGTTTCCTGCTCATCTTGGCGCAAAATCGTAATTTGGGCCTAAATCCTAGCTCGGACATCAGAAGTGAGCGATTCCAATGACTGGAATGTTATTTTACCATTTCTAACGGGTTCGTTTGCTCAAAAGCTAAATTCGTTTAAGTACGATTTTTCGCGTCTGTTTCCTGCTCATTTTGGACCAAAATCGTAATTTGGGCCTAACTGCTAGCTCGGACATTAGAGTTGAGCGATTCCAATGACTGACATGTTTTTCTACCATTTCTAAAGGGTTCGTGAGCTCAGAAGCTGAATTTCTTGAAGTCCGATTTTTCGTGTCTTTTTCCTCCTCATCTTGGCCCAAAATCGTAATTTGGCCTAACTCCTAGCTCGGACATCAAAATTGAGCGATTCCAAAGCCTGACATGTTTTTTTACCATTTCTAAGGGTTCGTGAGCTCAGAAGCTGAATTCCTTAAACCCCGTTTTTTTGCGTATGTTTCCTACTCATCTTGGCCCAAAATCGTAATTTGGGCCTAACTCCTAGTACGGACATCAAAATTGAGCGATTCAAAAGCCTGAAATATTTTTTTTTACCATTTCTAAGGGGTTCGTGAGCTCAGAAGCTGAATTTCTTGAAGTCCGATTTTTCGCGTCTTTTTCCTCCTCATCTTGGCCTAAAATCGTAATTTGGGCCTAACTCCTTGCTCGGACATCAGAGTTGAGCGATTCCAATGAATAACATGTTTTTTTTACCATTTCTTTGGGGTTCGTGAGCTCAGAAATTGAATTCCTTGAACTCCGTTTTTTTGCGTCTGTTTCCTACCCATCTTGGCTCAAAATCGTAATTTGGGCCGAACTCCTAGCCCGGACATCAGTATTGAGCGATTCAAAAGCCTGAAATGTTTTTTTTACCATTTCTATGGGGTTCGCGAGCTCAATAGCTGAATTCGTTGAAATCTTATTTCTGCGTCTGTTTCCTGCTGATGTTGGCCCAAAATCGAAATTTTGGCCTTACTCCTAGCTCGGACATCGGAACTGAGCAATTTCAAAGCCTGACATGTTTTTTTACCATTTTTAAAGGGTTCGTGAGCTCAGAAGCTGAATTCCTTGAACTTCGTTTTTTTTCGTCTTTTTCCTCCGAATCTTGGCCCAAAATCATAATTTGGGCCTAACTCCTACCTCGGACATCGGAATTGAGCAATTCCAATGACTGACATGTTTTTTTTACCATTTCAAAGGGGTTCGTGAGCTGAATTCATTAAACTTCGTTTTTTTGCGTATGTTTCCTACTTATCTTGGCCCTAAATCGTGATTTGGGCCTAACTCCTAGCACGGACATCAGAATTGAGAGATTCAAAAGCCTGAATTGTTTTGTTTACCATTTCTAAAGGTTCGTGAGCTCAGAAGCTAAATTTCTTGAAGTCCGATTTTTCGCGTCTTTTTTCCTGCTCATCTTGGCCCAAAATCGTAATTTGGGCCTAACTCCTAGCTCGGACATCAGAATTGAGCGATTCCAATGACTAACATGTTTTTTTTACCATTTCTAAGGGGTTCGTGAGCTCAGAAGCTGAATTCCTTGAACTCCGTTTTTTTGCATCTGTTTCCTACTCATCTTGGCCTAAAATCGTAATTTGGACCTAACTCCTAGCCCGGACATCAGAATTGAGCGATTCAAAAGCCAGAATTCTTTCTTTACCAATTCTATAGGGTTCGCGAGCTCAGTAGCTGAATTCGTTGAAATCTTATTTTTGAGTCTATTTCCTGCTCATGTTTGCCCAAAATCGTAATTTTGGCCTTACGCCTAGCTCGGACATCAGAACTGAGCGATTTCAAAGCCTGACATGTTTTTTTACAAATTCTAAGGGGTTCGTGAGCTCAGAATCTGAATTCGTTTCAATCTGATTTTTCGCGTCTGTTTCCTACTCATCTTGGTCCAAAATCGTAATATGGGCCTTACTCCTCGCTCAGACATCAGAATTGAGCGATTCAAAAGACTAAAATGTCTTTTTTACCATTTCTAAGGGGTTCGTCAGCTCAAAGCTGAATTTCTTGAAGTCCGATTTTTCGCGTCTGTTTCCTCCTCATCTTGGCCCAAAATCGTAATTTGGGCCTAACTCCTAGCTCGGACATCAGAATTGAGCGATTCAAAAGCCTGAAATGTTTTTTTACCATTTTTAACGGGTTCGTGAGTTCAGAAGCTGAATTCGTTGAAGTACGATTTTTTGCGTCTGTTTCCTGCTCATTTTGGCCCAAAATCGTAATTTGGGCCTAACTCCTAGCTCGGACATTAGAGTTGAGTGATTCCAATGACTGACATGTTTTTCAACCATTTCTAAAGGGTTCGTGAGCTCAGAAGCTGAATTTCTTGAAGTCCGAATTTTCGCGTCTTTTTCCTCCTCATCTTGGCCCAAAATCGTAATTTGGGCCTAACTCCTAGCTCGGACATCAAAATTGAGCGATTCCAATGACTGACATGTTTTTTTTTACCTTTTCTAAGGGGTTCGTGAGCTCAGAAGCTGAATTCCTTAAACCCCGTTTTTTTGCGTATGTTTCCTACTCATCTTGGCCCAAAATCGTAATTTGGGCCTAAATCCTAGTACGGACATCAGAATTGAGCGATTCAAAAGCCAGAATTGTTTCTTTACCAATTCTATGGGGTTGGCGAGCTCAGTAGCTGAATTCAGTGAAATCTTATTTTTGCGTCTATTTCCTGTTCATGTTGGCCCAAAATCGTAATTTTGGCCTTACGCCTAGCTCGGACATCAGAACTGAGCGATTTCAAAGCCTGACATGTTTTTTTTACCAATTCTAAGG